>NW_007730054.1:128008-182800 GCF_000696425.1 Galeopterus variegatus
TGGCACATATTAGGTAATCCCCCCCCCCCCCCTTAGACTGCAGATGTGTGAACTAGTTTAAAACTTTTATTAGGGTTTTTATTAGACTCCAATGCAGTCTCAGCCTCTTTACAGTTGCCAACTTAGCCAGTTGCTCACAAGTTATAACAAATTAGGAATACCTAATGCCTAAATTATTCTTACACTTTGGGGGCACAATCCCAAACAACTCATAGTCTTCCTTGTGAATCCTGTCTCCCTGTTCGAAATTGCTCTTACAGGCAGAATGGCACTTGAGCCAGGGTTTCGTTCTGGCTTTGTAATAACAATGTGGTTCAATTCTCTCAGGCACATAAAACCCAGGATTCTTTATCATTTTCTGCCTGGCCACAGAATGCCCTCTCTCATGCCTTTGATGGCCTTCCAAAGCATTTTTTTTCTCTTCTTTTTATTGCACGTGTTCCTTTAGTGACCTTAGTACTTCTGTCAGTGCCAGATCGGCACCTCTGAAGGCTGACATTCATTGGCTTTTGATCCCCAGAATAGGTATTATGAAGGAGAAGATCTCCACCCTCCCTGGGCCTGGGGGAGGGGCTCAAGGCAAAAGAGGACACGTCTCTTACCTGCGTCTCTTACCTGCGGGCACAGTAGCCTGGTCCTTGGCTTCAAAGTTTTTTACTACGTGCCAGTGAAAAAAGCTTACCAGGCTGTCTAGCTCCTTCTTCTGAGAAAGATGTTAGGCTCCCTCTATTTAGACTGATTCACATAGGAGTGTATAAGCAGAAGGTCCCCTTCCTGTGTTAATGGCATGCATTGAAAAGTGTCCATTCACCAGTCCTCAAACATTCTCCCTGAAACTTTCAACCCAAGCATCAAGATGAGATTGTTGTGCAAGTGCTGCACTGCATAAGTCTTTTGGGCAAATGAAATAGTAGAACAGCACAACATTTTAGAAAATGAAAATAATCTGTTGGATGAATTACTATAATGTTATATTTGACTTACTAAAAATATCGTAATACAATACACAAGGCACATATACAAAGATTACCTGTCTTACCCATAATCCAATTTTGAAGAGATGAACTCCATTTAGTAAGCCCCATAATTTTGTCTATGTTTTGTCAGTTTCTGTTTTATTTCTTGCTGCAATGGTTACTTCCTGTGGTAATGGTTAAAATCGGGGAATAGCTGAAGAATTCCCAGAAAAATTATACAGGTGTTAAATCATGTACACCTTGATTCTGTTATTTTATAGATAAAGTTGAGGCCCAGAAAAAAGTGAAACAGTTTACCAGAAAACCTGGGTACAAATTCTGACTGTACTGCACCCTGTCTGTTTGGCCGTGGGCAATTTGCTCAGCCTCTCTGTTGCCTCTGCTGTGAGAAGGAGGCAGTGTTCACTATAAGGTCAGCTGCAGTGCTGATTAAATAAATGACGTATAAAGTGTCTGGCACAGAATAGGCTCTCAGCAAACCAGAAGTTGCCTTCCTCTTTCCTAAAGCCCCCATAGAGTTGCTAAAAGCAACTAGCAACTATATGGGACTAGAACCCCAAATTCCTGCCTCTCTATACTGTGTTCTTCTCATTTCTCTGTGCTGCTTCCTGCTGAGATTTATTGGGAAACTACCTGGTCAAATAGCCACTGCTTCTCACTAGGGAATGTCCTGGGGAGACCGTGTCAATGAAAGGCAGAGATGTGGTACAAACCCCGACCACCAACCACCGCCATGGCTGAACTGCAGCCACTGGCTGCAATAGGAAGGAGTTGGTGGCAGAACATGTTTTCAGGATCCACAGCTGGCAACTCTCCCAAGAATACAGAACTATGCTGCTCACAAGTACACAGCTGTAAGGGTGTGACTGACAGTCATGATAAAGCAGTAAGCATCCCTAGCTGTATGCTTCCAGGCTAGGGGGCTGCTTGCCTTTCCAAAATAGGTTTTGTGTAGGCTTATATTTGAATGCATTCGTTGCATTCAAATGAAATTAGGGTGGTGACTTGAATAAACTCTGAATCTTCCTGGGGAGTTATCCTGAAATCATTCACTCATTCATTTCTTCCTCAAAAGTGTTCTGAGCCCTATTGCATGCTTAGGATTTGGCAGTGCCTGATCTTTAAGTATTTTACAAGTGTGGGGATTGCTCATGTGCCTGGAAACTTAAATGACAAACCACAGCAACAATGAATCCATTGATTCATTCAGTATATACTTAGAAAGTACATTGACCATGTACCAGGCATTGGGCTAGGTAAGATATAGCACAGAAAGGTGAATAGGATTGGTTTCTAAGCAGCATGTCGTTAGATGACTGAAGGACATTGTAGTACTGAACATAATGACTTTAATACCTAGCACACATGATATATTAGGAAAATTTTGCAAATGATGATGATAAGTCAAGTAGAAGAAATTTTGCCTCTGGTAAACCCTCAATCCATGAATCTTAATCCCCGAGGTCATCAGGTCTTGTCTGTCTGCCCCTGCAGTAATCTTTCACTTCATTCTCTTTTCCTGTCCTGGTTCCACTATACCTGGTCCTCCTTGTGTTGGTGCGATGAATGAGAAAAGTGTCCTCTGCAGAAATGATGCTTGAAGGATGAGTGGATTTTCACCAGATGAAGAGGGGAGGGCACTTTAGGGAATTGAAACCCATGTGCAAAGGTCCAGGAGGGACCATGTGTGGACTGGAAGAAGGAAGCACCGATAGGACAGGGTGGGATGGGGTGTGCTCTGCTCTGCTCCATCATGAAGGCCTGTGGGCTGTGTGGGAGGTTTTTGTCTTTAGTTGTAGAGCTCTGGAGACCATGTCAAATCATTACAGATTGTCACAGTCACAAACCACAAGGGACCTTGAGTTTATCTAGTCCAAACCTTGACTTCGTTCCTGTCACTGCATCTCCATGAGTGAACTTCTGACCTATACTAGAGCAAACAACGTCAGCGATGGTGAACCCATTTCACTTTTTTGACTCTTTTTCTCTTTTGTTTCTAAATCAGCCATTTTAAGGTGGACAATTTGGTGGCATTTAGTCCATTCACACTGTTAGAACTGCCACTTCTATCTAGTTCTAAAACATTTCCATCATTCCAAAATAAAACCCTGTAGCCATTAAGCACTTTCTCCCCATTCCCCCTTCCTCTCAATAGCTGACAACAGCCAATTGCGTTCCGTCTCTATGAATTTATCTATTCGGAGATTTCATTTAACTGGACTTGTACAGCATGTGGCCTTTCATATCTGGCTTCTTTCACTTTAGTGTTTTATCTGTGTTGCAGCACTTTTAATGACTGAATAATATTTCACACTCATTCTGCTTTTGAATAGCTCTGATAAAACTTATTTCTTATACAAATTTTAAATATAACTCTCTGTACCTTCTACTCATTGGCCTAGTCTTCTTACACTTTCAGAGGCAGGTGAAGGGAAGCATTTATACAGAAAGAGTGAGAATCAGGCAGTCACCATTTAAGAAGAGATTTATATGCCTGTGGAGTTCCTGTTGGTCATTATAGCAAGGAATAAAGTAATTTTTGTTAGAACGACTTGTGGCTATACAGTTCCACCATGTCTGACAAGTTTTTGTCAATATTTTAGTTTCCAATATATGGGAACTTTTAAGTTCCCAAACTTAGAGTTAGTATCTTACAGCCATTTCCTTTAAAAATTCCTAAAGTATGTGTTCTTTCTGAAATGTTTAAAAATGCATATAAGTAAACTGTTATGGAAAGTAAATCCCTTTTGCTTGTGCTTTGTCAAAGCAGTGACTAGACAGTGCCTGCCTCGGATAGAACTCTCTCCAAAGTCAGCAGCTACCAAAGGCTACTTCATGGAGTGCCTTGTGGAAGAAAATAAGAAACTACTTACGTTCTGGACACAAGGAAGGGGAACAGCTTTACTTATTTAGTTCTGGTTTTCATTTTCTCAGATTGTTGACTCACCAAATTTTTTTTGTATTCTTTTTTTGTTGTTTTTCAATGTGAATTTTTCAAATCTACTCATTTTATTCTGTTCTCATTTGATTATTTGATTGTGTTGGACTTTAAGAAGTTTGTTCAAATAACCATTTATTTTGCTTCCTCAAAGAAAACTAACATTGGCCAATGTTGCACACCTCTATGCAGAATGAGGTAGGGCATGATACTCTGACTGCAGCTCCATGGCAATCAATGGCAAAAGCCAAGGGGAGGTGACCACATAGGATGCCATTCAAACTCAGCCTCTGCCACAGTGTAAATTCCTTATCCAGCGGGATGATTTACAGGCCTGTTGTAATCACTGAATCTGTCTGCCCTAATTGTCCAGTAAGTGACTCCAACCTATAATGCCTAGTTGGCTTCTGCCCATGGGTCTTCTATCTGCACAGAATCCTTCAGTCCAAACACTAAAACCCAGTGTATTGTTTTGGAGCTTTATTAGTTTGAGCTGCATCAGCCACTCCCAGGTTGAGTTGTACCTTAACATTCGAGGCCCTTTGTGTGGCCCACTATATAGTTGTACACTGAGTGTCAGACTTGTTTCAGTTTTGTTAAATACATTTGTATAAACAGAGCATCCTTTTGCCCAGCTCTTGCAGTGGGACTTTTCAATTATATGTAACAGGATGTGGCCTGGGAATTTTCCTATAACTTAAAGTTCAGTTGATGCTTTGAAGCTGAGAGCCATGAATTAAAAGCGTTCTAAACACAACCTTTCAAGATGTACCACAAGATAGCAGAGCTAGTCCTGAGACCCGTATCTCATTAGATGATTCCAGACTGTGTATTAGAATATAGAGATTAATCAGAGGAGGATACCTCTGGAGGTCATTCATAGAAGGTGAGAATGTTTCTGTTTCTTCCTCCACCTAGACAAGTCAGAAGGGCCCAAGAGCAACATGTGGAGTTGGGGGTCAGTGCTTCTGTGGTGCAGGAGGGGTGCACACCAAGAGATCACTCGGAAGCACTTGTGCTTGTGGGTTCTTTCAAGTCTGGGGTTTTTTGGGAATGGAGGGACTGCTGCCTGCCTTTGCCTGGAAAATTCTGAAGACATAAAGCTGGCTAAAGTTTCCTGTGATGACAGGGAAGGAGAGAGGGCAGACATGGGCCAATGTAACAGGTACAGATAAGACACTCTAAATTTAATCTGCACTATTAATATTTCTACATCACTTTATTAGGTCTATACCAGGGTTACTCAATATTGGCACTGTTGCTGTTTTGGACTGAATAATTATGTGTTGGTGCAAGAATGTCCTGTGAATTACAGATGTTTAGCAACATCTCTGTTCTCTACCCACTAGATACCAGAAGTAACATCAGTGGTGACAAGCAAAAATTTCACCAGATGTTGCTAAATGTTGGGCATTTGAAGGTCAAACTCAACCCTTATTAGGAACCAGTGCTTTGGACAACCAACAAAACAAATTAAGCATAGATTTGCGGTGTCTGTCAATTTTGGTGGTGTAAATACCCCCATCTGGATGATTTCAAGCCTTCAATTTGATATAACTAAAGGCAAGGTTGGGAAGAGAGTTGCACATAGTATTTCCATCATACCTATATAATAGATGAAAATAACTTCAAGAACATAGATAACAATAAAATAATAATAACTAGAAAGTGTTATATTTCGAAAATGTATTATCTTTGTTTTTAATATAATTAATTTATTTAAAAGTTTATATACTTTAATTTTTAATAATGACCGTG
The DNA here is from genome assembly GCF_000696425.1 of Galeopterus variegatus. Lineage (NCBI taxonomy): Eukaryota > Metazoa > Chordata > Mammalia > Dermoptera > Cynocephalidae > Galeopterus > Galeopterus variegatus. The sequence goes on from NW_007730054.1 coordinate 133,682, forward strand.
TTTAACAATTGGCTTGTAAAATTTCTGAAAATTTCACAATCTTCTGTCATGTGCCGATGTGAGCTCCCTGCATGCAGCTCACCACGCTATAGCCAAGTTAAAAAGGTACAGAAGTGAAGAGAATTCTTCTCCCTACAGCTTACATTGTAATGTCAAATGAACCCCAATTTGTAAACTGAATAATTATATATGCCACATTTCCCAAGCGTTAGCCTATCCCTAAGGGAGGCTTTCCTCTAGCACATCAAGGAAATCAGAGGATTGTCTTAGTCCTTTCCCATGTCACCCATTCGACAGCTGACACTCAGTATTCTGTGTTCTCTGCAGCCATGACCAGCATCACCATGGGCCACTGCTGCAATGCTGCTGTTCCTTTCTCAGAACTCTGGGACTCTTGTCCTTAGCAGTGTGGCACATCCTCAGCAGCAGATTAAAGACCATGGGTCATGTCTAGGCTGCAGCTGTTAGCATTGCTCCTCTCCTCTGATATGTGTCTTTACTTGATATCCCTTAAGAAATCCTATCCACTGAAACTGTCTCAGCGTCGATTTCTCCATCCACTTTCCAGGAGAGAAAATCCCACTTCTTGTCTTAGAATTCTTTTCCATCTCCACCAATCTCCCCATTGCAACTCAGAAGACCCAATAACCCATAGAATGATGATTACAAAGTTGACATAGTCATTTTAGAGTAACACTGGCAATGGGTGGTGTGGGTGTACTTTTTAATTTTTGTATCTCTTGTGTTATGCACATACATACCACATATCCTCTTTGTATAGGCACAAAATACCTATATTTGATAGGTGTAACCACTGTTATAGTTAACAGTATTTATTTCTGTGGACGGGGCCTAGGGTTTGAGGTAGAGGAAGACCAACATTTTTTGAGCTAATGTTTTTACTAGTTTGTATTAACTAGTTAACTAACACAAGTGCCTGCCAGCCTCAGTTTCTCCAGTCCTCTAAGATCAAACCCAGAAGGTACTTCGGCCTCCAGTATATTAGTCTAAATGAATGAGAATGTGTGCTGTTGATGTTCACTAGTCTTTTTTTTGTAAACTAATTAATTACATATGCTATCTGTATCCCAAGTATCAGCCTAAGTCAGCCCTCTTTCTCTAGTAAGATTTTAATGGTTAAATCAACACACTTTCCAATTTGCTATTATGATCCTCCTGCTTTACCTTATTCTCTTACAACACTTTGGCAGAGTCTCAGAGAAGCCCTAGTAGTGATTATCACGTTAAAGGTAACCTGCTAAACATCACGATCACGTGGTTTACCTTCAGCCACCTAGTAGAACCTTAACAACATGGTACTCAGAGGGATAAGGCTCCTGAAGGGGGAGGTATGAGAAGAGTCTCAGGCACAGGTTGTAGTGGAGGCCCTGAGTCTTGACATCACATTAGTGTGGGAGGAGAAGGTACTACTGCAACCTGACTTCAAGTGAAGGAGATCACCAAAGTTTAACGTTATCTACCCTCGGGTTAAATCTGTGTGGGTATACATACGCAAATATTTAAAAATATTAGAGTTTTGTTTAAACATAGAAAAAAAGAGAACAGAAAACCAGCTCATTTGCAGTGGAAAAAAACAAAGTTGTCAGTGAGAGACTGGTTATTCCATCTAGATTTTCCTAGCTTCAAATATAATGAAAGAAAAACAGACCAACTAATACGACGTTTATTTGGATAGGGGAGCTCGGTGATCAGATGTCAGCCTCACAAGTTATCATTCAGCCTAGGAACCCAATTTAATTATTTGCAATTTATTCTCCTACTATGTTTTGGAAAAAGATGACTATATCAATATTACCTACAGCCTTCTTTCAAAGGAAGTAAGTTTTCCTTCTGTGGGTGATTCAAGAATCACTTTCTACCATCATTAATGCCTTTTTTGAGGTTTTTTTATGAAGATAAGAATGTCGAATAAGGACATAATTAAAAAATAATTAGAAATTACAAGAGTCTAAAATATATATTTTTTAAATCTTAATTTAAACCCAAATTTGAGGGCCAAGTTGACATTTTGGAAAAAATCTAAATCCTTCGACAGAAATAAACCTACATAGTGGTCTAATGTGCATAATATAAAGTAAAATAAAAAAAATTGGGTCTCTAAAATAATATTAGTTTCTATGTCAGTTTTCCTTTAACATCAACCTCTTTTTTGACTGTTTTATTGAAAATTCTACAGACAGTAGCTTATTTTTCCACCAACCTAAGCACCTGAGACTTTTGGCTGATGGATATAAGACCAGTAAAATTGCCTATAAAATGTAACTTTATATCATAACTTATACAATGTTTATAGAATATATTCCAACATTTACTTTTTTCCAAAAGCAAACATCTCAGTGTATATTCATTATATTACAATGGAAAACAAAATGAATGTTTTGAATAATGATACATATGCTCTGTAGTCATATTGGAGTGTTTTGTACATACCAATTAATGTCTAAAAGGAGAGAACACTGATCTCACTTAGTGTAAAATTTTTCTGAGCCTACCATGAAGGAAATGGGGTAATATTTTAATAGAACATGCTTTATTAGCTTGATTTTCAAGTGCTATGGTGAAATTGTGTTCTTGACTCTCCAGCAGCCACCGTGGCTGGTGTCTCAGCAGCAGTGCACCACACTCACCCGGCTCAGGGGCTCTGCTTAGTGTTGTCTTCCATCTCTTACCATTTGTCTTGCTCTTTCACCTCTTTTAATTCTTTGGTCAATATCACAATCTCATGTACCCGTGATCATTCTGTTTAAAATTATACTCTTATTACCCAGCACCTCCCAACTTTTTTATCCTAAGAGCATTTTTCTCTGAAATGCTATATAATACAATTATTTATTTGCCTATTGTCTCTCTCCTTACAGCAGATTGTAAAATTAATGAGAAAAAGAATTTTTCTTTTTTCTTTTTTTAAAAAAATATAAACGACAATATTATGCTTTCCCTTTTAGACTCAAATATGGTGTATCCCCATGGCTTATAATAATGCTGGGCACATAGCAGGAGTGAAATAAACATTGATGTATAAATGAATAAACAAATGAATGAATGAATATAGGTTACTTTCTCCACATACTTATTGTATTCATTAGCTGATTAATCACTTCAAGGTTTTTAATGAGGAATTTTAGCATTTCATAAAAATAATAGACCTAGTATAATCAACCCTTAAACCAATGACAATGTACATTGTGATAATTTAGAGAAAAATCCCAAAGAAATGGAGCCAGTAATAGAATGAGGTGAATTTGCTGAAAATCATAGAATTCTTACAATCCCCCTGTCCTCAAAATCAATAAGTGTAGTGTTCCTCTGCCAAGTATGACAGTACTAAAGAGTTGTAAGTATTTGACTCATGCAGCACAGGGAAATTGATGTGGATTCTTCAAAAAAAATGATTTGATAGAGATGTAACTTGTTACTTATCTACCAATACCACTTAGTGGGGTGTCTAATCCCTGAAGTTTATAGGTCACACACTGAAGTGCATTTTGGGCACTGGTCTCCTTCCAACCCAATGGAAGCCAGGTAGAAAGCATAGCAACTTGCCCACAATAGATTTGTAATTGGTCAGAGACTGGGAGGAGAAAATGGCATATCAGCCTATCAGCCAAAAAAAAAAAAAAAAGGAGGCAAATAGAGACAGTCCTTGCTCTTCTCCCACACTCTACTTATTCCTTGGAGCGACTTCATATTTGAGTCTAAAAGGGAAAACACAATATTGTCTTTGTAGTTTAAGTAAGAGTCTGTTTTCTTTCCCTTGCTAAAGGTTTATATTTATTGAGCAGGAAAAAGTTGAAATAGAAATTAGGAAAAAAAATATTACTAATGTTAAGAGAAAGTAAGCAGTGGAAAAGCTGGCTAAGAGAAAGGGAGAGTGGAGACTTATTTTGGAGATATCACATCCAACCTGCTAGCCCTGAACCACTGGATTACCTGACTCAGTCTCCCCATACTAGAATTCCAAATTATTATATGGAATACATTCAGGAGGGGGAAAAATCATTGCAATCTTGTCACTAGCATGTGCCAAAATGTTGCACATATTGTGCAAACCTTATGCAATCCCCTTCAACAATTTCTCCACCATAGTAAAGTTGTGTCATCCCAGATGGTGCTTGCTATGTCCATCAAATATTTTGTTTACATTTGACCAAATATCAGAACCCAAAGATACCATAAAAAATACATAAAAGAGAAATATGTACTGGTTTTCACTGGACTATAAGGTTAAAAATGCAATCTCTTCTGAACAATATTCATGCTATTCTTTCTTAGATTTTTGGTAATCCACACACTGACATATCTTCTCCTTCCCTTTCTTCCAGCATCCCCTTGTATTAGTCTGTTTTGTGTTGCTATAACAGAATACCTGAGATTGAGTGATTTATAAAGAAAACAAAATTTCTTGCCTACAGTTTCTGAGGCTGTGAAGTCCAAAGTCCATCTGGTGGTGGAGACAGAGACCCAGGGGTCTCACATTGCAAGATGGTGGAAGCAGAGAGAGAGCAGAGAGAGTGAAAAAGACAGACTCTCCTCTTTGAAAGCCCTCAGAACCACGCCCTGACTACCATTTTTAATCCATTCACTACTGCAGGGTCCTACAATACAATCACCTCTTCAAAGCTCCACCTTTCAATTACTGTAACAGGATTTCCCACCCTCTTAACAGAAACAGTGGGGGCTAAGTTTCTAATACATAAAACTTAGGGGACACAATTCAAGCTTCAATGAGTTTTAGGGGGACATAATTCAGTCCACTACATTCTGCTCCTGGCCCCCCAAAACTCATGTCCTTTTCATATGCCAAAACATTCATTTCATCTCCAAAGTCTTAACTTGTTTCAGCTCAAAATTCCAAAGTTCAAACTCCCATCTGTGAAATCAATACAAGTTATCTACTTCCAAAATGCAATGGTGGGAGAAACATAGGGTATATAGGCCCGTTCCAAAAGGGAGAAATAGGCCAACAGAAAGGAGAAATAGGTCTCAAACAAGTCAAACCCAGCAGGGCAGGCATTAAATCTCAAAGCTGGTGAATCTTGTAACTTGACTCCAAATTCAAGCTTCAGGGAGTTTTGGGGGGACATAATTCAATCCAGTACACCCCTCTACCCTTCTTTAACTCCACCGTCTCCCATATAATAAGACATTTATACTAAAGCAATGTACCTAATTTGACTTTCCCAGAGTTTTGCACGTATTTATTTGTTGGTTTTTGTAATAATGAGAAAAGTAAGGGCTGTTTCATACTACACTAAAGTACAGTACGAGTCACCCACTACAGTAACTTTCAAGTTGGAGTATACACAGTGAGTCACCTAAGAAACCAGAAAGAGATGGGTAGGTGACCCTGGAACTCAAAAATCTTTCTCTCTCCATACATATATTCTAAAAGCTCATGGCTAGAGGCTGGGAAGGGCAGGAGAGAGGGCAGAAAGGGAAAGGTTGGTTAAAGAATACAGACCTACAGCTAGATAGGAAGAATAAATTCTAGTGTCCTATGGTGCTAAGTGTTTATAATTAATAAAAGTTTAGTGTATCTTTTCAAATGGCTAGAAAAGAGAAGTTCAAATGGTCTCAACACATAGAAATGATAAATGCAGTGATGGATATGCTAATCATCCTAATCTGACCATTGCACGTTGTATACATATATTGAATTATTACTGTGTACCCCATAAATATGTACAATTAATACATGTCAATTAAAAAAAAGCTTATGGAAAAATAGAATTAAAAGATAATATAAATCTTTTCATGAACTTTTTTTTTTTTTTTTCCCCGACCGGGGATCGCAACCCTGGGCACGGTGTGGTCCGCACCACGCTCAGCTAGTGAGCGCACCAGCCATCCCTATATAGGATCTGAACCCGCGGCCTCAGTGCTACCAGCGCTGCACTCTCCCGAGTGAGCCATGGGGCCGGCCCTTTCCGTGAACTTTTTGAAGCACCCTAGCAGATATGTATGTGTATGTATGCCTGTGTATATTTAGGTATGCATATATAAATTGTGTAACTTGTGTAAGATCTGTACGAAGCAGTTTCACATATATTATCTCATTTTATCTTTTCTACATTAGTGAAACTATTTTTGTTATTAATTCCCTTATATAGTATAGGAAATGAGTTTAGAGACGATAAGTAATTTTCCCAGAGTCACACAGCTCTTGAGCGGCAGTGATGAAATCCAAACTCAAGTCCGTCTGACTTCACGGTTGATATTCGTTCAGAACAGAGGGCTCTTCTGTGGCATGGAAGTCAGGGGAGCGAGGGCATGTTAGTCTTGGTGGGTGAGGGCAGAAGAAAAGGCTTCCTGTTGTTTGTTTTTAGAACTCCAAATTTCTCCCCTTTTGCTGACATGATGAACCCTGCGTAGCTGGCCTGCCAAATGCTACTGGCCCAAGTGCCATTTCTTCCTGTTTTCACATTTCTGTTGTGTTGATTTTATTTTGCCTTCTGTGAAAGTCATTGGTTTAGATAGCTTTGCCTTTGATACACGATGTGTGCATTCAGGGCAAAGACTTCATCATATTCATTTTTCATTTCCTCAAGGCAAAGCCTGGTTCTGTGCACAGAGCAGGTGCACAGTAAATACTGACAATGAAACAGAAGCTCTGTGAGGCTGAGAGCCATGGCCACAGCTTCTCTCAGGTCGTGTGACATCTGCATTAGCACGAAAGATAGAAGAAACCATTTTCTTGGCATTGCAGTTCAGTCTGCTGCAGCCAAACATAGAAAGCTGTCATGTGAATATTTTTGAACCTCAAAAACAATTTTGGTTAAAGTCTGGGTGGGGTAGGAAGGGGATGGTGGCTCTTATTTCTCCCACACCAGTCCACCCATCTCGTATTAGAACATGTAATTCCAACAGTGCTGACTGTCTTAAAATTTGTGAACAGAGTGTCCTCTGGACACTGTTTGGTACACGTGTTGCCTCTTTAAGAAGCTTACTTGTAGCTTATAATTAAATTAAAGGATCAGCAGTTGCTGAATAAAAAGTATAGCCTGGAGGCCATGTTTATGAGTTTCTCAAGCAGGAGGTGATCATGTCAGAACTACTATTGTCATGAGTCTGAACGTTTTCCACGAAGTCTTTGCACGAATCATTAGCTCAGCAGTAGTCGTTCAGTCATGCCGCTTGATTTCAGCCCACTATTTCCTCTCGGAACTGGCAAAAACAACTCTACAAAAGAAAACATTTCATAAGAAAAGTCACAGGCTTCTTCTTTACAAACCATAGATGACCTGGACTCTGTGACCAGTTCACAGAGGTACTGACTCTCGATCCCATGCCACAGAGGACAAGAGCAAACAATTGAGCCCATGAAAGCAGAAGCTGTGTCTCCTCTTTTCTGTGTGTTCTTTTTAAATTTTTTTTCTTGGTGTTCTTAACAGAGGATTTTAATACATAGTAGGTAGGGGATCACTGCCCTGGTTTACTGAAGGCTGTCCTGGTTTTAGCACTAAAAGTCTCATGTCATGGGAAACCCTTCAGTCTTGGTCAAACAGGAACAGTTGGTCACCCCAGTATCAGGTGTCTTCTCAATGCTGTTAACCAAGACTCTAACATCCTGGGATGAGTTTATGATCTAGATGGCTTTGGATCGTGATACCCAAATGACACATCAGTGGTCAAGTACCAGAGAATTTATGCTAAAAAGTGGTCAAGAAATCCCCAAAGGGTCCTTAAACTTCCTTTACTCCAGAGCTTCCAAACTGGTGTGTCCAGTGGTAGGCTTTGACACACTGGTGTGCTACTGATGAGTTCCAGGTATGACGAGATATTGGTTCACTCAGCCCTTGTGTTGGCTGGGCAGGGCCTGGGGTGCCTCCAGCCCTCAGTCATTTTCCTTCAGCCATCAGCTATTTTATCTATCCATTTGGCCCAGTGAGCTTTACAACATAATATCATTTTCTGTGTGTTCCATAATGAAAAGAAAGTTGGGAATTACTGCTCAAATCCAATGCACTAATTTTATGGATGAAGCCTATCAGATAATTTCTATTAAATATAAGCTTGTATCAAGCTGGAACAAAACTGCATTTGATTTGTTTTGTTTTCAGCTATCTTCAAGGTGACTTAGATCACTGCCTGGAAAAGCTGATGAGTTAGGTAGTAAGTGGTAAGTAACAAACACAGCAAGCTAAATTTGCATCAAAGGCACATTGCTAGCTAAATAAGGAAAAAATAGACATTTATATGGATAATAGCAATAGAAATTTTAATTTTACCTCACTTATCTATGTTTTCAGTAAACATATGTCATTTAAGTCTGAATTGCCTTTGGGTTCTAGTTTCAATCCTACACTTGACTTTGTACATATGTAAAGTTATAATTTTAAAAATCAAGATGTACGAAAATGTAAAGACACCTAAGAATCATATACTTAAAATTCAAGTTTCCAAGAGAAACAGGCAATTTACACCTTTACTGAATTATTCTATAAAAATTTGCTCAAGTTTTAAATGGAGAAGGGATATAGAGAGAAGGGCAATATGCAAATGAAAGTCAACAGCCTCTGGGTGCCAGAGCTCCAACCTCCTGGCTTCCTTGCTGTTCCTCACAGGCAGTGACCAGAGAAGGGACGGATTCTGTGCACAACGCTGAGCCTTACAGATCACAACTTTACGTTGTGCCAAACTTGAAGGCTGCATAACTTCTGGCTCTTCGATTGCTTAATACATTAGTGGACTTGTTCCAGTTCCCAGTGGTCAGAGCTCCACATCACACAGTCCCTGTCCCATCTGGTGCTAATTGGCACCCTTGAGGTAGTTTCCAAAAGCAGAACAGGAAAAATAAAAGGGACCATCTTTCTATCCTTAGAAGCTAGAAGTTTGGTACAGGCAGTCCTCAATTTAAAATGAGCTGTGTACTAAAATATTATATGTAAATCAGTTATTTAGAACCCAGAACAAATTTCTTCAGTGAAACGAAGTTGTACCTGATGGTTAGTTCTCCAGGTCAGCCCAGTTCACAAAAGTCTGCTGGACCCATAATGCACCCAATAAACAGTTCCCTTCTTAACAGCATAGAACCATCATGGGTGGACAAAGAAGGTGGAGCCAGCACTGCCATGGGTGGCAGAGGCCAGGCTGCACTGTCATCAATTGTGTGACTTTGGACAATTCTCAGAACTTTTTTCAGTCCTAAGTTTCTTTTTTTTTTTCAGCGGTTGGCCAGTATGGGTATCTGAACACCTGACCTTGGTGTTCCAATATCATGCTCGAATCAACTGAGCTAATTGGCCAGCCCTAGCCCTAAGTTTCTTTAACTGAACGTGGAGTGTGTATGTAGTTAAAGTTGCTTTTAGTCCTCATTGGGTTATTGTGGCAAGGATCAAATAAGATAATGTATATAAAACAGTTTGAAAACTATGTTTGCCTTCCCCTGAAATAACAGAATCACAGATTTTCCCTTCTGTTTCATTCTTAAACCTTATCAGCAGGGGAGTTGGGGACGGTCTTCTGTCCAAATTCTCTTTATGCTTTCCATTTGGGGAAATGGAGGCAATGATGCAACAGGAGCCGAGACTACCGGAGAGCGGGACTGGGGGGCTCGCTACGCAGAGCAGGAAGACCTTCAGTCCCATGCACACCCTCCAAGATGATTTCTTGGTCCAGGCGGCTCTTTGTGACCCTCTGTATTCTTTCTAGGACCCTAGGGATTGGCTTGTTGTTTTCATTGTCAACACCTGTTGCTTCTAAACAGCACATCTTCCTCCCCAGCTTTATCAAGGATTCAACATCCTTCTTGTGGTTTCAGAATGAATTTGACTACTTGATTATAAGAGAAAGGAAATAGAGAGCCAAAAGACTCACTCCTGTATCATTTCTAACTAAATATGTATTTTTTATAAGACATAGAAGACAAATAAGGCCACATATCCATGCTAACTGAATATTTTTAAAATCTAAGGACAATTATGTTTTATTTATTTATTTACTAAAGGAGGCACAGACTCAGGGATTTTTCATCTCAGACACTGATGCTGGGGCTATGGGGAGAAGAACAGGCTGAACCTCTGCATGAGGACTGGGGACAGAGACCACTGAGGCATCACTGAGGCTGGAAAGCAGACTTCCCGGAGGAAGTGGAAAGGAAGTAGGCTGGGTGGTATGATTACCCTTCCCCACCCACTCCTCTAATCTTTACCTTCCTGCAAGGAAGGTGCTACCATGAAAGGTACCAGTTATGGCAGCATTCTCCACACTTGCTCGCTTTACTGACTTCTGACCACCTCCTGCTCTGTCTTCATCCTGTGATCCTCCTGAGCATCGCTTTCTCTTTTTCTGCAATCACCTCCCATCACCTCTGTTCCCTTCTGTAATAATACCAGGTAACCTTGCCCTCTCCTCTTCCTTTCTCTTTGTTCTTTTCAGCTACCAATAGCCCTTCCCTACTCTTCTCTCTACCTCTTCCTCAGGCCTCCCCCATTAGCCTCTGCCAGTTCAATTTCATTTAATATTCATTATTCTGTGAGCAACATGATGGTGGTTAAAGCCCAGCTCTTATTATCAGGGAGCTGATGCATTTGTAGATGTCATCAACATGATGTGCAGCAGGAATGCAGAAGGCAAATGCTAAGGACACAGGGGAGACAACAACAAATTCCAAAGAGCGTGGGAGGAATCTGGAGGTCATCATGGAGGCAGTGACATCTAAGCTGGGCCTCACATGGTGTGTGAGAGTTCAAAGGGGGCAGGACCTTTTAAGTAAAAGGAATACACCCTTAAGAAAATTTCCAATTTGACTATTACATGTAATAAAGCATCACAGACTTAGTAAGCCACTGTCACTTCCCAGGAATATGCTCATTATTTTTTCCCAGGACAAGTGAAAGAGAAACTTTCAGCTTTCCTCTGTGGAGACTTCAGGATTCACATGTAAAGCTCTGACGACATATCAGGGAGGGTTAGGGTGGCGGAGACAGCTGTGTCAAGTGCAGAAGCACTCATACCTTGCTTTCTTTCTTCTGTCACTATATAGACACAAGCCCCTAGGAGAAACCCACGGATTCGAAACTCATGAGGAGAAATATCGAATCAAGACTGCACCTCCCCAACCAGAGCAGCCCCACAGTCAAGGACACTGGCTCATGCTAATACATTCTCTGCTAAAGCTCCCAGTGGACAGGTGGCAATCATGTGGTTCTGTTTAATGACAGTATAAGCAGAGACTGTCCCATTCTCATTTAGAAGAGGAGAAAAGTTAGGATCTGGGGTTCTCAGGGCAGTGACTCAGACTTCTGAACCATTGACTCAAGAGACAGCCTGTGTTAACATGAATAAATTGGTCATCTGTTTGGACTTGACTGGTCAGGAAGACAGGCAGGTTAGGTTAAAAAAAGAAAACAATAGCCAGGACAGGCAAGAAAGCTGTCCAACTGGTCGTTTGACAGATAATTATTATTTTTGTTTCAGTCTGTCACTTATGTCAAGTAAATCACACCAATTAAAACAGACGAACTTCATGTTCAGTATCTTCCTGATGGAGCTCAACCTGCCCGCCCCATTCACGGGGATGCTCCAAACTCCTCATTTGGCCCTTTCTCCTCTACTTAATTACTCCCCTATTTTCATTCCTCTTGTTCTAGTTTTTGCTTGCATGATTTCCTTCTTCATTTCCCACCATGTTGTCTTCATTCATTCCTAAGAGAAAACAGAAAATTGTGCAAACTTCTCTGTTCTGAATCTCATTCTGATGGTGCTTCTAACACTTTTAAGGACTTATGTCAGAACTTGATTCAGGAATTGACATTCTAGACTGACAGAAATACATAGAAACACATTCACATTCAAGAAGAGAGCATTTTGATAATTCTTACATAAATTCCCAGCTTTGTTTCTATTTATACAGAATGCCCATAGACGAGCTATTGCTAACACTTTCTAGGGATCAAAAGTCAGGCTCACTATTTCTTATTTGATCTCCTGAGTCCTTATGATGTCATTCAAAGAACCCTGGACTGGAAGTCAGAAGATTTCTGTCCTACCACCTGTTCTACCACAAGTCAGTGGTTGGCTTTCTTTCCCTGAGTCTCACTCTCACATTTGAACATTGGAGCGTTGTTCTACTTGATTATTATTATTGTAAGATCCTAATATTGTGATTCTCTAAGGCTCCAATAGTCAGCATAGGGCATTTAGACACTCTATCTTTATACATGTCCAATGTCATTTTTGGTTTTATTATAAACTAAAAATTGAACATCACCGCTAAAGGCAGTCTTTTCTGTACTTTAATTGAGAAATAACTAATTTGTCAAGATTAGAAGATTTCTCAAGATTTTTCCTTCCTGCTGATGTCCATGAGGTATGCTAACATTAGAGAATATCACATGCCCTCTTATGCTGGCATAGGTCCTGCAGCACCTGTATGTACTTGCCCTACAGTTACATATGGCTGCAAATAAATTGGAATTCATGTTGCTTGATATAGCTGTTCTTAAGTTGAGGTTGTTGCTGCTCTGCTGGACATGGCAGGTCCATTTCTGCTGTGCCAGGCTTGGCATTTTCACTTGAAGTTCTGCTGGCAGTTGTGAATGCTGAGCTGGGTATAAAAGCCGGCCCGAGATGCTGCCTTTATTCCACTGCTGGGTACCTTGTTTTTCTCACTGATCCACAAGACATGACATTTCCTCCTGACTGACCACCCTCAGACAATTGTCAAGACATGGTGGATATAGCACCAGCTCTAGCAGGCATCACACTGATGCCCTCAGGACACCAAAGTTGTGATGACTTGCACACTATGGAGAAGTGGTAGGGGAGATTTTTCCTTTCTGTTAAGTTCTGCTAGTGGGGATCACAAAGCAGAGTTGCTTCTGCCACAAAGTAAAACAACTACTTCAGCTTTTACTTAGAACTCTCTGCTTTTTGTGGTACTCAGACGAAGCCCAAGTGGGGGTAAGTTGGGGATAAATCTCAGACTTGCTCTGTTCAGAATCATTTTTCTCATCCAACGACCAAGGCTTTTTTAGTGAGTCGACATCAGTGTGCCTAGATCCTCTCTCTCTAAGGACCAGTTCTCTCCCAGTCCTCCTCATTCTTCATGCAAACAAGTTTCTGGGGGCTGACATTACCTTTTTGACAGGTGTCCCCAGACACATCTGAATAACCTTCAGTCTCAAGCTGGAGCCTTTATATTAGTTGCATAAAAATCTGGGTATAGTTCAAATTCATGACTGTATTTTCTGATTCTCTTGAGTGTTTACACTCTACCACTCCACACAGTTCATCCTCAATATGCAACTCATCAGTATGCTTTTTATGGTTTGCTATGTTTATGTCTGGTGTCTCCTTCTGAATGGTAACTTTCTCAGAGATAGATCTTGTTGTCTTCTGTTATGTCCTTTATTGTGTCTTGCAGAATACTGCTCACAATTAAGATTTTCATTGGGACAGAGAAAACAAAAAAATAATTTCAAATACAGAAAATCAGAATTCTGAAAAAATAGTGGAAAGGGATATGTACCTCCTTAAACCACAGTAACTCAGTGAACTCAGGACACTGGGGCACATCCCCCTGCCAGATTCTCAAAGAGCCATGTCTTGTAGTGTGATTTAAAGTATGGAGAGAAGTTGGTTTTCTTCTTCAGCTTTGAATTACTGGGCTGTATTCTGGTGATTTCATATATAGAATAACACACTAGGAAAAAATCCTATATAGGTAAGCATGAAACACTGGGAAGATTGTAATTACACAGAATTTTAAGGGACTGGAACTCTTGGATTAACTTAATGTTGTGGTTAATGGCAGGTTAGACAGAAAATACTTTTTATTTCAACACTTTTGAATAATCCTTCTAAAGTGCCCTTAGCAAAGTCTGATGTAGTAAACATAGCAGCATCTTTCTTTGATGTCTGAGGATTTTTGGCCTTTAGGTTGGTATTGCAAACACAAATTTTAATTTGATTGTTAAGAGGACAAGATGGTGTGGGTATTTGACCTTTGCCTGAACCAGCTACCATATATTCCCTAGACATGAGCTTAGATAAATCTTTGATCTCAAATTGATTTTTTATAATTGTCTCTCCTTCACAATCTCACTCTCAAAATTTAGTTTGTAATATTTTTATGATTGAAAACTATGTATATAGGAAAATTGCAAACTATAGGAAAATACCATGCAAAATTATTCCTTCATTCATTAAAAAAGCCCTTTTTAACATATTTAAGTTTTTTGATTTGTTTTGTTTCTATGCTTCCAATGATTTTTTCCCCATATGCTAATATTTTAAACTAGTTTAAGCATCAACATATAGACTAAAGTAATATCTGTAAGTGACAAGAACATCAAAACTTCCACAGAAGAGTTGAAACATAGTTTTTTTTTTTTTAAAAAGCTTTTCTCTGTAAACATGTTTAGCCCCCATGCCCAAGATAATTTTTAAAACAAATTTTCTTTCTGCTTGTTTGGTGTTAAAGATGTTAATTTTACAGCATTTATGTAGGACTTTAATTACAGTAGATTGAATACTTTGTTTAGTTCTAGTTCCTCTAGAAACCCTCTAAGGTTTAATATGAACGTTGTAAACTCTCAAGGTCAAAAAAAAAATGATAGCAGCCAAAGTTTTGCAGGTGGAATTAATGTTTCAATTTGTATTATACTGAGCTTGGTATCTTGGTTAGGTTGAAATCCTTTTTTAAAACACGTGATCCCATGTAGGTCTCAAATTTTACTCTATTTGCAAGCTAACAAGTTAGCCTTATGTAATTTGATAAATTCTAGTAGAAGACACAAGTCTCCTGGATCAGAGACAAAGAGTTTATTACACATGACACAGCACACAGTAGAGCTTCATGTTCATGTGATTCCCCTTGCCCCTGAAGTCTCACAGAGAGATATAGAGCAGTCCAGGTGAATGCTGTCCACTTCCAGGTTAGCATCACACCTGAGAGATCAAGCACAGGAAATCCCAATCATTTACAATGGGTGGCTAGTAAATCTTTCCAACCTTTTCCCTGAAGATAAGCATTCTTTTCATTATCTTGGGCAGCAAACACACCTGTCCATTGCTCCAGAAGGAAACACCATCTTTATTTCCCAAGGCTTGGTCACTCTACAAACATCCTTGGAAAGATAGTTCCAAACAAAAGCCTGACAGATGAGGTGTGTAGAAACATGAGAGATCCATGTAGAATTGTCTCCCAACAATGAAAAAATTAAATAAAAATTTTAAAAAACATTTCAATTTTATGAATTTTAAATTTGTAGTTTGACTATGTACTATGCAAAAAAAAAAAAAAAAAAAATCAAGTTTCTGGTTCCAGATGGCAGACTTGTGTTCCCTTTTATTCTTCTAAAGATCCCAGTGAAAAAATTATCTATACACATACATAACACACACACACACACACACACACACACACACACACACACACGAAGGGTCTTCAAAAAGTTCATGGAAAAATTTGTATTATTTCTTAATTCCATTTTTCCATGAACTTTTGGAAGTACTCTTGTATATAAAACCTGCATATCATATATATTCCGTGTGTGTGAGTGCATAATTTTACATACACAAAACAAGCATATTATCATCATATATATACTTGTGTGTGTATATATATATACACACGAACATCTATACTTGTATTTATGTAAGAATAAACATGAAAAGCAAAGTGAATAAGGCAGATAAGGAGGTTAGCAACGACCAGGTGATAAAGACACTTAGAGAACAGTGGACAGGATGAGGAGAGACAGTGCATGGTAAAACCATTGCTCGGAATATGCTTCAAGAGGGCTTCAGAGAAGTGGCAGCACATATATTTGTAGGATCAAACTATAAGAAATGAGCAAAAGACAAAAGTATTTATTTAGGGAGTGGTTCATAAGAATAGTTGACCCCAGCCTCCCCCATCTGGCACAGGCAGCCAGGCCGTCATTTGTTATCCAAACACAGAAGCTTCTTCTGTAATGAAATAGAATGAGCCATTTAGAAATATGCCTAGTATAGATGCTGGCATCACAGATTTAAGTTCTCTCATCACTTTCTTACAGAGCAAGGGCGACAGTCTGAGAGCTTTGCCCTCTTCATGCAGGTAAAGAAAATCTTGCAAGCTGATGTGTTCTGCTCCGTCTCATGCTGGCAGCCAGGCATGTTCTCACTCAAGACAGAGACCGAAGGGAAAAGAGATTTAACAGCAGAGGACACCCTTACTAGCTCAGCAGTTATTTCTTAAATATGAATGGACAAGGAAGGATTACTATATATATGAGGGAAAAAATGGCATGAAAGAGAAAAATTAAAAAAAAATCAAAACAGAAAACCTAAGCATAGAGAAAAAAAGTAATTCTGAAAATAAAAGCAATATAAAAATAATATGAGTAATTTGAAATTTTATTTCATCCTCAAAGCAAGTGCAAGATATTCTTTAAAAAAATCTGAAGGTGAAAAAGAGCTCTTAAAGAAAAATAATAGAGTCCCAAAGTTAAAAACAAAAGTTAAAAGTTTACAGAAAATAAAGCTAAGGAAATCACTCAGTAAATAAACAAAAGAGGCAGAAAAGAAAAAAGCATGAGATAAAATTTTAAAAAATAAACATAAAAGACCATTGATACTCACAGATGGAGTAATTGGAAGTGGAGAAAATCCAAAAGAAACCACAAAGAAACTATTGGGAACAGTGTCCAAAGCTGGCGAGAACTGTGGATGTCAGCTCAAGTATATCTGCACACTAGAGGTAATGAAACTTAAACTACCATTTGCAATAACAGCAAAATTATCACATACCTAGAAATAAATCTAATGGAATTTTGGCAAGGCTTAAAAACACAAAATATTTCTAAGAGAAAATAAATGAATATAAAATAATTGGAGATTAATAGAGAGATATATACTGTATTTATGGATCGGGAACTCAATTTTTTAAAATTTCAAGTCGACCCAGATCGAACTATAGATTCAATGCAACCTCAATCAAGTACCAGCAAGAACTATAGATTCAATGTAATCTCTATCAAATGCCAGCAAGACGTTTTGTGAAAATTGATAAGCTGGCTCTAGAATGTATATGGAAATATAAAAGACCTAGAATTGCAAAGACAATTTTGAAATAAGCAAATTTGCAACACATAATTAGATTTTAAGAATCACAGTAAAAACAGTAATTAAGTCAGCGTGGTATTAGTTTAAGCCTAGACAAGTAGGTAAATGGAACAGAATAGAGAGTCCAAAAAAAGACCAACACACATATTGTCAGTTGACTCACAACAAAGTTGTCACTGCAGTTCAGTGGAGAGAGTGGCTTTTTCAATAAAAAGGCAGGATCTATTAGATATCTGCATGGGAAAAAAGCTTAATTCTTGTCTCACATCATACACACAAATTAATTTGCAAGAGATTATAAACCTCAATATGAAAGTTTAAAAAATAAATCTTTTAGATGAAAGCCTAGAAGAATATCTTTATGAACTTGGGGGTAGGGAAAGATTTCTTAAACAGGCACTAATCATACATGAAAGACTGAGAACTTAGACTTCTTTAAATTTAAAAACTTCTGTTCAGACAAAAATACCATGAAGAAAGTAACAAGGCAAGTCATAGAATACAAGAAGATATTCACAATACATACGTCTGAAAACTACTTCTGTCCAGAATATATAAAACTTCCTACAAATTCATGAGAAAATGCTTATAACTCAATTTCAAAATGCACAAACACTTGAGGAAAAATTTTATAAAAGGGAATAGGCAGAGGGCCATATAAAAAAATGTTCATCATCATTACTCATCAAAAATGCAAATTAAAGCCATAATAAAGTGCCATTTACACCCACCAGATGGCTACAATTAAAAAGACTGACAGTAGCACATACTGGTGAGGCTGGGGAACAAATGGAATTCTCATACAGTACTACCGGGAGTGGACGTTAATATGGCCATTATGGAAGAAAGCTTGGCAGTTTCTTATAAAGTTAAACATAGTCACCCAGCAATCTCATTTCTAGATATATACCTAAAAAAAATTAGTAATTAGTAATATGTCCATCAGAAGACATGTACAAGAATTAACAATCACATTTGCATTTTTCATAGTAACCCTAAATTGGAACCCCACATGTCCATCAACAGAAGATTTAATAAGTAAATTGTTGAATACACAGTATTCTACAACAATTAAAGAAAGAACCAACTGCTGATATTCCAAATCATACAGATAAATCTCACAGATATTATGTTGAGTGAAAGCAGCAAGACAAATAAAAGAGTATATACTGTACGATTCCATTTATAGAAAGCTCAAGAACAGGCAAAACTAATTAATGGTATCTTGAGGTATAAGGGTATTGAATTCTGAGACTTTGGAAGCATTTCATATTTTGACCTGGGTGGTGGTGATGTGTGTGTATACATAC
Organism: Galeopterus variegatus; assembly: GCF_000696425.1. Taxonomy (NCBI): domain Eukaryota; kingdom Metazoa; phylum Chordata; class Mammalia; order Dermoptera; family Cynocephalidae; genus Galeopterus; species Galeopterus variegatus. The sequence goes on from NW_007730054.1 coordinate 152,065, forward strand.
ACTCTTAAGTGTGTACACTTAAAATTAATGCATTTTTTGTATATATGACTGAACAAAATAAAAATAATAAAATAAGTTTGTTTTTAGCTCCTGCGTATACAAAATTACAGCTAGACAGGAAGAATAAGTTCTAGTGGTCTATGGTAGTGCTAGGTGTCTATAATTAACAATAATTTATTGTATGTTTTAAAATAGTTAGAAGAGAGGAACTCAAATCCTCCCGTCACAAAGAAATGATAAAGTTTTGTGTTGATTGATATGCTCATTACCCTGATTTTATCCCCACACATTGTATACATATACTGAAACATAACTCTGTACCCCATACACATGTACAATTATTACATGTGAATTAAAAATAATAATAAAAAATGGAAAAAACAAAACAAAGCAAAACCGAGAGACCAAATCAGGGGTACCAAATTCAACTATGCGTGATACCTAAAAAAGACTAACCTCCAAGAATATTCAGATTGGAGGGTCTCACTGACTGTCAAGCAAGATAAATTTATAATCAACAATATAAAACGTCCTGTTAAAATTTTAATGCAGCTAGGATAAAGTTGTGTTTGTAAAATCTTCTGGAAAGGAAAAACAAGCCATATGTAAAGGAAGAAGGATCAGATTAATATCAGACTTCTCATAGACAACTGAATATTACAAGAAAATGAAACAATGTTCCCTCAAAGTTCTGAGCCAACATATCAAACAGGTGCGAGAATAGAATAAGATAGTTTCTGACAGGTAAGGATGAGTAATGTTTACCTGCTAATTATGCTTCTGCAGGAAATTAGTTGAGGATATAGTCAAGCAACAGGAGGAAAGAAACAAGAAATAGAAGACTTGGGTGGATTGAACACAGGCTAGCAGAGAAGGGAAGTCCCAAAGTGACTACCGTAAAGCAGACTAGAGAGAAAGTATTTCACTTTGTTGTAGGAGAACAAAGAAACACACTGAAGGAGCTTTCTCTGGGTGGGGGGAGGGAGGGAATTCCATGCAAGAGAATCTGTGAATGAAAGGATAAAAACGAAAGTAAAGATAATTAGAAACTCTATAAAAATGAAACCTATAGTAGAAAGTTATGATGCTAATAATACGTGAATTAAAAGCACAATTGAAACAATACAATAAAATATTCTCTTTAACCTTGCTGCAAGAGAACATTTTACTTTGAGTGTGTAGGGGTCTACTTTGAGTAATATTGGACCCACAGGAAGAGAAATATTATTCTAGCACATAACTTGGACCAATGGTGAACAATTTTTGCAAATTCAACTTGTAACATGTACAGAGCAGGAAAGTCCTATTTATTGTTGAACGACGGAATAGTAATGTTCACAACCTTAACAATGCAAAAGTCAAAATATATCTGACAGAAAGGGGAAGGGAAGGAAGTAGGGAAAAGTAGCTAAAAGTCTTCAGAGAAGAAAGTTGAGGTACTAATTAAAATAGATGGGAAAAGGAATATATTATTTAAAGTCACAAAGGTAAACAGTAAAATATTTTAAAATGCCATTAAAATTTGAAAGAGGTGAGTGCTAATAATGAGAAAGCGTGAATGCATTGTAATGTATAAAGCTTACTTCATAAAGAAACGAGTTCTAAAACATTGTTTAGCAGCAGGACAGCAGTGACCGGGAGAATTCAATACAGGTAGGGTTAAAAGAATTTTCCTCTAGGAGGAGAGTCTGTTACCCTTGCCACTGTAAGCCCCTCTGCACTGATTGATCTGTGATGACATCCATGTATTATTTTCTTAAAAAATTAAAATAAAAACAAAGACCATTTGCTATGGGTGCCCCACTGCCAAGTATTCATTCTCTGGTTCCTTTTGCAATAATAATCAAATTTTCTGCCTTCTGCATACAGTTCCTATGCTTTACAGAAAGGGGGCCCCAACCTCAGATCATCCCATCTTGCCTGCCCAGTGCTTGGAAGAAGACAGAGCACATGCCCCAAATGAGGCCCAGGGAACACAAGACATAGAATTTTGCCAGGGATGTCTGGGGAAGAAGTTTCCTTTCTCTTCTCTGGGAGCTACCTGGAGAGTGCTGTCTCAAGGCTGGATAGGAACAAGGACACATGCGGCCCCAGAAGCTGCTGACAGCTACATTGTGACAATAAGGCCTCAAATGAAGGTGACGCTGCTGGAATCAGGAGGAGAGATTAAAAAAATGTTTCTTTGGAATCTCTAAAGAGTCACTGATTAAAGCCTCACTGAGGGCTGCCCTACCACTGGCATATTTAAGTTACATGGGACACTACATTTTATTGTCAAAGCCAGTGTAAAACAACTTTTCTGTTACTAACGACCAAAAGATTTCTAAAAGACTAAAAGAAAAAAAAAAAAACACTTTGAGAGCATTTATAAAACAGATAAAAATATAGAATATTTTGTAGAACTTTACAGGTTTCTAAACACTTTCACAGATACCCCTTTAATCTTCACAGCATACATACGAGGTAGACATTGTTATCCATGTGTTATAAATGAGAAAACTGGACAGAATGGTCAGGTGACACACTCAAGGTCCCTTAGTTGCAAGTGCCCAAATCTTTTGACTCTAAGTACTGTGCTCTTACCAAAATACCACATTGCAGGTGTAGACAAATGAACCAATGGAATAGAATAGAGAGCCCAGAAATAGATCTATGCATATGTGGAACTTTAATGAGGGCAGAGGTGGCCTGGCATTTTCATGGAGAAAAGAGGGATTATTCAATAAAAGGAGCTGGAAACATTGGTTGTCTATTTGGAAAAAAATGAATTTGGATCCCACCCTTACACCATACCCAAAAATCAACTCCAGATGGATTAGAGACTTAAATGTCAAGAGCAAACTTTAAAACACTTAGTAGAAAAATATAGGTGGGTATCTTTCCGATCCTGGGAAGGATTTCTTAAACAGGCACACAAAGTACAAACCATAAAAGAAAAGATATATGATTCTGACTTTATTAAAATTAAGAAATTCTGTTTATCAGGATAATTCTTAAAGAAGGTGGAAAAGCAGGCTACAGCCTGAGAAGAATTTATCTGAAACATATAACTGACAAAGGTTCAGTGTTAAGAGTATGTAAAAACTCCTATAAAATAGTAAGAAAACTTCACACAGCCCAGTTGAAAAAAGAAAAGAAAGACCAAATTATAGCAATGGACATTTCACAGGAGAGACATATACATCTGAAAACCTATGGAAGGGTGGCCTCACAGCAGTGTAGACTAGCGAATCAAGATATAAAAGAGCAAACAAGACTATAATGGACATCACTTTGTACTCAACTTATTGACAAGAATTAATAATTTAAACTATACCAAAAATTGGAGAGTATATGGATCAACCAGATTTCTTATATACTGCTGGTATAAATTGGTTAACTACTTGGAAAGGTATATGATATCTTTTAAAGTTAAACATTCACATACCCAATGACCCAACGATTTTCTAGGTATATAAACCAAAGGAAATTCTTATGTTTGTGCACTCCCCCAAAATGTAAGAAAGTTCATCATAGAACTGCTTGAAATAATAAGAGCAGGTAAATAATTTGTGGTATATCCTGGAATATATTATAGTAGTGAAAATGCATGAACTACAGCTGTATGTGATAATATGATTCCGAGTGATAATAAGTTCTCAGAGGACCCCAGCATGATAGTCTTTACAATGTTCAAAGATTACTAAACTAAGCAATAGCAATTTTGATCAGACATATACATGTGCAAAAATTATTTTTAAAAACAGGCAAGAAAATAACATAAATTCAAAATTCAGCATATTGGGGTGATTTAGTAGTGTGGTAGGATAGGGAAGATCGTATAGATAGATTTAAGCATTGTTCCTGTTCTAATTCTTTGGGTGGTTGATGGTTTTTGTTACTAACAAAGTAATAAGCCAATGAATAAAAATGGATAATGAAGAAATAAAACAGAGTCATGCACAGAGACATGATGACAGTGAGTCTTACATCAAGTCTTCCAATCTGTAAAATGGGATTAATAACAGTACCAGCCTCCTAGGGTTGTTACAAGGATTGACATTCTTAGGACAAAGCCTGGCACCTAATAAGTTTCATATTAGTATTTGTAAAAGACAAAGAAAGAGAGAGAGAAGGAGAGAGAGAGAGAGAGAAAGGGAGGGAGGAAGAAGGAAGGAAAGACAGATGAGAAATCCGATTCTGTGCACTTGAAGCCCATTATTAAAATGTTAGACCAATGAGAAGAGGTAGTGCAGGTGAGGGTGGGCCCAACCAGGAAAATTCCCAAGAGGGGATAAATTTTAAAGATTTTTTTTAATGTAAAAATATTGCTGAAATATAAGTACGCCCGTGGATTGGTTTACTAGTTAATGGGTTAAGGTTCCAGCTTCTATTTTCAGAGTGGAACTTATTGCCATGATAATAGGAGGTGACATTTGTTTGATTTTCCTCCGTTGAGTTGTGGAAGAATCCTATAAACTCGTCTATGAATAACCAAGTAGAGGCTGAAAGGTTTCCTGTAACTTACAGCCTAAAGCCAGTGACCTCTGATGGCCGTCTGAGTGGTGGTTGAATCAGCAGGGTGGCAGCCTTCGCCCGGGGAATTCCACCTCCTCCAGTGAGGCTGGACTGGGCATGAGTGTCTTCTGTGTCTTTTCCCTCAGTCCTCAGCAGTAGTACCTTAAGAGCCAATAAACATGAAACATTCCACACGGGACCTTTGAGTCCTTGAACCAATGAATAAAGCTCAGCCCGTCTGGCCAAGGAAAACAGTGTCCAGTTGTTAAAGGAGAAATTACAGAGAACATGCTATGTTGATTGAGCAGCACAGTCAAACTCCCAGCTATGAGCAGCGGGCAAGACTATAAACCCTTCTCCATCTGAGCCAAGTGCGGATGTTAACAAATCCAAATGCTTTAGTGAAGTGCATAGTTACCTGTCTGTCATATTTTGTTCCAGGTGGGATGAGGAGGAAAGATATGTGTGCTGGGGGCATGAATTGAGTTTGTAATGGGGTTTGGACTATATGCAGAAATAGTCCACTCAGACCACAAGATGACTTAGCAGAAGTTTTCAGTTTCTTTGCTGTACCACCTCCAAAGATACCAATTATCTTTCTTTTATCTTCTAACTTCAGTGGCTTTCCCCTCACTGTCCAAATGCTTGTGGGTGCCTACAAGGTAGGCACCAGATGGACTGAGTGTCGGGGTGAGTTTCTCTTTGCCCACCTGTTGGTTATTTTATTATTTACATTATACGCCTCTTTTGTTAGATCACGAAGGACTGTATATTCCTCTATAAAACCACAAAACTGTCTTTAACCTATGTCCCACAATCAATGAATATCCAAGTAGTAAAAAACAAAAAAAATAATTCTTTATTTTCACCCCCCCATGATTACAGTCTACTTGTTTATTTTTCTCCACTTGAGTAAATATACACTAGGAAGACCAAGAAAAATGCACAGAATGATCTGGCTCCCGCTTGCTGGAGTCCGTGGACTTCCATGTGCATCACCTTCTTTCCATCTAGGAATGTTCTTTCCTTTCTCCGTCTTTTCCAGCAACTCATTTTTGTGGAAAGACCAACTAATGATTACACACGGAATAGTATACAAACATCACAGTATAGGGATAGGTCTTCCCAAAAATCAAAAATATAAAGTGGAACAGGAGTGAGGGATAAAGTTGTTTCAAATTCATGTTCACAACTGAAAGCCCCTGTTTTACTTTTCATTCACAGGATTTTTTTTTCTTTTCTTTTCAGGCTGTGGTCTAAAGAACATATTGTAATTCATACAAGTAGCATGTTCCTATTTGTATCTTAACATGTTCATCTTGCTTTGTGTTCTATGTTAGTAAATTTTAGTTTGCCCATCACTGAAAATCAGTTAAAAAAAAATCAATGGGAGTGGATAATCTAGACTGCATTTTATACCATTTTCGTGACTCCAGTTGTCGGAGAGTGAAATTCTGGAGGAAGGGATGAGATACCTACAGAGGCTTAGTTTAGCATCATCAAAGCCTCGCCTTTTGCCTCTTGAACAGTACGATATCTGCTTTACCAATCAGAGGGAAATTTATCATATAGGATTTAGGGGAGATATTCATGGCATTTGTAAGTACACTGGCTTTGAGATGTCAACTATTCTCTTTAGGAGATAAAACACCACAGCTGGTGAGATAATACAACAGGGATTGTTTCAGAATTTCAAAACAGAAGGCCTTGTTGAAGGAGAGGGATTTTAAACAGCATTTGCTTTCATTTTTTCCCTCCGTGATGAACAGGTGTGGGAGACCATTACATGAAGGCTGCGTAGATGATTGCGGGACAAGGGAACGAGGTAAATATCTTGATGGTTGGAAAACCTCAAATCGGGTATGTAGTCCCAACCCTTTTTATCAGAGCACGCGAAGGAAATAGGAAATGGGGTCAAGACAAAACAGGTGGCTGCTGTGTGGATTTTTCACGGTGTTACGGCAACCACCTGGCTCCACAAAATAGAAAGCAGCTATGTGACACGTGTCTGATGTGAACATGCAAATACAGTTTTAAGTTCACTGTACTGAATGGCACCAGGTACCTGGTTCTACTATTTCTTGAGCTTATTTTTCTGGGCAAGCAATGGACTAAGCAACTTACATTATCTACTAGAAGATGAGGTGAAATAAAATGGGAAACTGATCTTGAAAAAATTAGTCATCACATTAAATTATAAGAATTATTAAATGCCCAGAACATATTAAAGCACTGTAAAAAGTAAAGATTAATAGATGCATTAGAGGCTACGATTAGCATTGTTGACATTATACTGTTAAAATCCTTGAGTGCTGGTTCATGTATTTTTATCGCTGTAACACTATGGTCCTACATAACATCTTATACATAAAGAACTCTCAATAAATATTTGTTAAATTGCTGAATGAAAGGTAGATAGACTCTTTAAGTGAATGTAAAATGCCTGAACTACAAGAGAAAAAAAAAAAATAAGAGAATAACCTTGCTTCGTGAATAAAATATTTCTCATTCAGGTGTTAAATTTTCCATTTGTTCATTTTTCAGCACAAACTCTTGGGGAAATTGTGTTGCATTATTTTAAACAATTTCTCTCAGGGGCCCATTAAGCAGGCTTTTCTGCCTTCTGCCTGCGGGATAGATGTCTTTTACAGCTGTTCAGTGTTTAGTTCTCTAAATTCCTGACTTAAGGAAGAAAATGACGGGGATGTAGGATATCTGACCTATAGATTGCTCACTCTCTGCGTGAGCCAATCTTTGAAGTCCAAAGATAAAAATCATCATTAATCACAAAACTTTCCTATCGTCACGAGGCCACATATCCCAGAGCCCTTCCAAAATTACCATGTGGACTGGCAGCAGGAGGGATCGGCCCAGCTGTGGTTGCCTTTATGACACAGAGCTCTTCCCCTCTGACTGATGGTATGAATGCACAGGAAGAAATAAATGTCAGCTAACCATGGTTGAGTCAATCCAGTCCATAGCATTCGAAGACTGAACGGTTACCTGACTGAGGAGGCTGCTGAACATGGCAGGGCTGTTTTATCCTGGGGTGTGTTTCATTAGAAGTGCTGACGAGTGAAACAAAGACTCTGTCCATTGCTTTACTGGGCAATGAACGTTCCCATCACACTGATGGAAGGCTGGGGATTTGGTGCATGTGGGAATACTTTAATATCTCATCTGTGGCTGAGGCAGATGTTCATTTCCAAGTGCTAATTTCTTTTCCTGCAAAGCCAGGTGTGTTAAGGACAGCTAAAGGGAAAGGAAAGTTTTCTTTTCCTTATGAAAATATGGATCCGATTCAATCCAATTCCGTTGTAAAAATCTTTATTTACTTTGTGTCTCTTAAGTAGATAGAGTGTTGTCCTGGGGACATAAAGGAGGTAGGAACTGAATGAAGTAGGACAGGAAGGAAGGGAGGGAGACGGGAGAGAAGGAAGCAAAGCCTGTGGAGTGACTTCTGTGTATTGCTTCTGGTCCACACGGTCTTGGGAGATGGGTCAATCATTTAACAAATGAGGAAACTGAAACTCAGGGAAGCTGTTGCCTGCTAGTGGGGTAAACATTGCTCATTTTTATTTGTTTGTTTGATCATTACACAATGTAAGCACTTTTTTGAGGCCCTTTGCAGATTTCTCCCTAATCCCCTCTCCCCCTCTCTCTTTCCCACCCCTGGGGGCCTCGGTGGTTCCACTCTCTCCTTTGGAAAGTGCAAGGAATTATTGGGATTGTTGTATCTTTCTTTTTCTGTTTTTGTTTTCGCTGTTCAGTGTCTGAATTATTTTCCATATTTTTGGAATTCCTCTTTTTTTGATTCTTACTGATGGAGATGAGGCAGGTAAACCTCCTCTTGTGATTGGAACAGAAAATAGGAGATGCCCATTTTCCCCACTTTCCCCACCTTCCTTGAAGCTTTGGCAAAGGCTCTCATAACCAGAGGCCCGTGCCCCAGAATTTCGCTCAGAAGTTCCTGAGAGGGAAGGAGGGGAGAGAATGCATCTCCTCTTCTCTCTCTGTCTCTGTCTGTCTCCTTCTCTTTCTGTCTCTCTCTCAGTAGCCACAAGAGCAGAAGAATCTAATGATGCTTGGTGGGCTGCAGGGTGTACCTCACTGAAGTTTTTCTGAGACTTAATTTTGAGTCGTTCCTACAAGCTGGATCTTATGCTTTGGTTCTCTGGCTCTTCTAACACTTTATTAACTATCCAATATCTTTTTCAAAAAAGCTTTGGTACAGACTACTTAGCCTATGAAACGTATAGAGGATGGTATAATGAGCCCCATATATCAGTGACCTTCATGCACAGTTTTCAACACATGGGCAGTCTGGCTTCATCTGTACCCCTGCCCGTTTTCATCCTCACCCAAATCTCTGATTTCATATGACTTATAATAATACTTTCTTAATATCATTAAATATCTGTATTCAATTGTCTGATTGTTATATTTTAAGGTTTTAAAAATATCTTCAAATCAGAATCAAAATAAGTTCCATACGTTGTAATTGGTTGATATGTCTTTTAAATCTCTTTTAATGTACAGATTCTTTTTTTTTTTTTTTGTCTTTTTTCCGTGTCCGGCAACGGATCGCAACCCTCAGTGTTGCCCCCGTACCGGACTGGGGACCGGCGACGGGATCGCAAGCCTCGGCGTTGCTCCCGCGCCTCGCTCAGCCAGTGAGCGGGAGCCGGTCTGTACGTGGGATCCGAACCCTCGGACGGGAGCGCTGCCGTGCTTCCCAAGCGGCGCACTATCCAGTGTGCCACCGGGCCGGCCCCTTAATGTACAGATTCTATTTCCCTTTTACTCTTCCATTTTTTCTTTGCGGTCAAAGAAACCAAGTTGTTTCCCGGTAGTATTTCCTGAAGCCGGGATTTGCTAACTGGATCCTTGTGCTGTCATTTATCATGCTCCTCTGTCCCATGCATTTTCTGTAAATTATTATGAGTTAGCTCTAGAGGCTCAATCAGATTCAGTTTTGACTTATTTGGCAAGTCTACTTTATAGGTGGTGCTGTCAACCTCTATCAAGGCATATAATGTCTCAACGTCTGGTGTTTCCCTTTTTGTGATGTCAGCAGCAACTGACAATCATTACTTAGATACAATAATAATTCATTAGGAGTAGCAAATAGGTGATATTGTAATTTTATCATTCCCTTTTAATTTATTACCTGGAATCTTTCTATGAAGAGAAAATGCTTCTCATAAATTATTTGGTTGAGGCATCTGTCAGAGGAAAGTCAGACTAAATGATCAAACCTTTCCCTTGTTCACTAGTTTTCAAAGTAATTAGGTAATTCCCTGGTCAAAGGGAATTTGTTTCTTCAGTCATTATGAACTAAGAGCTTTAAATATATTTGATATCTTTCAATCTATTGCAGTTAACTTTATTGATATTTACATTAACCCATCTCTGGCCAGCAAGCACCTCCTCAGGATGGCTCCTGAGTCTTTATGATACCTGGGTAGTCTTTGATAGAGTCTTTTCTCCATAGTAAAACATGATCTAGGTTCATTTTGTGCACCTGAGGTCAGTCATTTCTTCAGGAAATTTACAGGGTACTCATTGATCTTGGGTTGACCTTTGTAGCTATTTTCAGTGAACAGAAGTGGTAAATATTTTTTTTAAGATAAAATTATTGTGAAGTCACACTAATACTTCCAATTCAAATTTAAGACACATTTTTTGCTTAATCTAATCTATGTTACATATTTTTTTTCCTATGCTGAAAATACTGGATTCCCAGTGGATGAATCATAGAATAACAATACCAACAGTACTGTCATTAATAGGAATACTGAAAAGAATCTGTGTGTGTGTGTGTGTGTGTGTGTTTGCAAGTTTTTGTATTTTTAGGGAAAAATCCCACTAAGGATAGTCAGTTTTGTGTTTTAAAGACAATTAAAACAGTTTCTCTCTGTATTGCCACAAACCAGTATCTACTTGGGTTTACTTGTTTTAGTTTGTTTTTGTTCTTTAAGAATTGCTTTCTTAACAGTTAATTTTGAAAATAAAATCATGAAAAATACTTGATGATTCCAAGGTCAAATCTTCAAAACAAGTGTTGTCAGAGAACTCAAGCTCACAGCCTTATTTCTTTTATCCTAGTCTCCAAGTTTTGCTTGTTTTTCATTTATCCTTCATTAATGAAGGATAAATAAAATAAAATATATAAATCATATATATAAACAATTCTGTGTGTATGTGTGGGTATTTGTACCCTCACTCCCTTTCTGAGATAATGATATCACCCAGTACACATTTTCTCTACTTTGCTTTTTTCATTTAATGAACTATCCTGGAAATCACTTTAGAACAATGCATACAGATATTCCCCATTCCTTCTTGGGATTTATAATACTCCATTGTGTGGGCTTACCATAGTTTATTCAAACAGAGCCTTAGTGATAGACATTAATTATTTTGAGTCTTTTGTATTTACAAGTAGAGCCACAATGAATAGCCAGGTGCATATTTCTTTTTATATTTTTGCCAATGTGAGACAGATTTGTAGAAGTGGGATTGCTGGGTCAAAGGGTAAATGCATATGTAATTTTACCAGGAATTGTCAAGTTTCTCTCCATGGAGGTTATACCTCATTTCATTTCTATTAGCAATGTAATACATTGTCAAACTTTCAGATTTTTGCCAATCTAATGGGTAAGAAATTGTATCTTGGAGTAGCTTTATTTCCATTCCTCTTACTGTGAGGAAGGTTGAGCATTTTTTCACATGGCTAAGAGCTACAAATGTTTCTTTTTATGTGAACTGTATATGTATACCCCTTGACTTTTTCTTCTATTGGATTTTTGGTTTTTTCCTCTCCTATTTCCAGATATTCTTTATCTATAAATGTCATTAATTCTTTCTTTGTTGTACAGGTTGCAAAAAACTGTTGCAAGTTTGTCATTTTATCTTGCCTGTGGTGTTTCTCTTGGCCCTATGAAAATATTTTTTTCTTCTTTTTAAATTTTATGTCGTCAAATGACATATCAATCATTTTTCTTATTGCCTCTGAATTTTGAGTAATAGTAAAATTTTATCCACTTCTAGGTTTTAGGAGAAACATTTATGGTTTTTTCAGTATGTTTTAGATTCTTTCATTAATGTCTTTGATGTATTTACATGTAGTCTGGTGTGACAGATACAATTTGTTTCTCATATAGCTTTTCATTTATCCTAAAGGACTTTATGACAAAGTTCATCTTTTCTCAACTGACTTGAGATACTGTCTCTATTGTGCACTAAATTTTTATTTGTATTTGAGTTCATTTCTGGATTTTCTTTTCTGTATTATAGATCTGCTTATCTCTGCATGCACCTGTACTATACCATTTTAATTATAGGAACTTTACAATGTATCTCAATATCCAGTATTGCCCCTCCTTCTGTTGCTCCTTTTTGTGGTTATTTCTGAATATCTGTACTTGTGTTTTCAATCAAGTGACTTTAAAACCAACTAATGTGTTGATATTTATAAGGGAATTATGTTAAACTATAAATAAATTTATCTGAGACTTCCTTCCAAGAATTTGATTTTCTGCTCATTCAAATCTACTTTCATGTCATTCAGGAGCACTTTATAATTTTCTTTATGAAGGTTTTGCACTTCTTTCTAAGTTTTTATTCCCTCTCTGACTCCCTCTCTTTCTCTTTCTCTCTCTCTCCCTCTCTGTTTCTCTCTCATTATTATAAACAGAATTATCTTTTCTTTCGTATCTTCTAAGTGGCCTTTTTGTGTATATGCAAAGGCTATTGAGGTTTGTATGCTGATTTTGTAAACTGCTTCTTTAGTAAATTCTCTTATTGTTTGTTGCAGCTTTTCCCTTTATTATTTTGGCTTTTCCAAAATCATTTCATCTGCTAACTCTTCTAGACTAAGCTCCAGGCAGGTGGATCTATCTATCCATGTGCCCATGATGCTGTTAGGGGTCACAGAAATCACTTAATTTCCTTTAAAATCAGAAGGAAAAAATGCACTTTTAAGTTGAAAACATACCCTATGCAGTATTAATATATTTGTTTTTATATCAACACAGTGTAAGATATAAGTTTTGATATTTTATATGGAAGAAGGGGCCCACAAGGGCGAGAGTGCCTAGGGCTCATTAAAGACACAGTGTGTGGCTCTGCCTCTAGGTACCTAGGATTGCAGATCTGTCTGTGCCCAAATGGCCCAAGCCTGCTTCCAGGGTCTGTGTGGGTCTCTTTCCTGGGTTTCTTCTTTTAAGAGCAGGCTGCACCACCGGTAGGAACACCCCAAAGCGCACCAGTGACTATGGGCTGATCTTCGTAGAGCCAGTGACTGGAGTTGGGATGTGTGGGTTAGTGTGTCCATACGTCCATGTGTGAAGCTCCTTGTGATAGGAGATGAAGTTGGGGTGGAATAAAAGGGGAGCAGACAATGGCTGGGACTATTCCCTGCAAAATCCTGCATTCTGGTGCAGACTGTGTAGACAGTATCAGTTGAGCAGAGCTGTGTGATAATAGACACTTCAGTGCTTTAAATAAACGTGGGAAGCATCACTGATCTTTCATTATTATTATCATTAAGAAGATAACATTGGGCCGGCCCGGTGGTGCACTCGGTTGAGTGCGGCGCTTGGGAGCACTGCGGCGCTCCCGCCGAGGGTTCAGATCCCACATAGAGACCGGTCCGCTCACTGGCTGAGCGCGGTGCGGGCGCGACACTGAGGGTTAGGATCCCATTGCCAGTCGCCGTACGGACGTGACACCGAGGGTTGCGATCCCGTTACCAGTCACGAAAAAAGACAAAAAGGAAGAAAAAAAAAAAAAAGAAGATAACATTGTATACTAAGCCTATCAAAGAGGTAAAAGTTAAATGAAGGCTAATAACAAGTTTTCACTAAATAATTTAATGCTGAAATTTATTTAACAACTGTTGTTAATTTTATTGTAGAGAAGAAACTGTCATTGTTTAGGAAAATATCTCAAAAAGCCATTGAAGTAGAAAGTTCCGAGGTGCTGAGGATGGAGAGTGAGAAGATGGGAAGTTCCTGGGTTTCCGATGGTAAGTTTCTTCCTGGAGTCTCTGAACCACTCTTGGAATCACCCTGTATCTTAGTTTCCAAATTCCTTTAATATTTAAGACATTTTTAGTTACAATTTTTATCTCTGGCATCAAAAATAATCCTGTCAAGGGCTGGCCCCGTGGTGCGCTCGGGAGAGTGCGGCACTGGGAGCGCAGTGATGCTCCCGCCCCAGGTTCCGATCCTATATACGGATGACCGGTGCACTCACTGGCTGAGCACGGTGTGGGTGACACCAGACTGAGGGTTGTGATCCCCTTACCGGTCACAAAAAAGACAAATAATAATAATAATAATAATCCTGTCAAGCTCCATTAATCATCCCCAGGTAGTCCTGGGAAAGTCACAGCAATGGGATGTCATTCACAGAGAGGGAATAAAATCCTCTCTGCATCCCCTCCTAGCTTGACCCGACAACAGAACCAGCCCTGTCCCTACTCTGTCCACCTCCACTGTCTCTCAACAGCCAGATGACACTGGTGCTGTCTCCCAGAAGAGAAGTGGCAAATGTGTCCTCTCCTTCATTCTTCCCTCCCAAAGGCGCCTGTCTTTCCTGCAGGTACTTCTCAGGATTTGCAATTTTCTATGTTTATTTTGTTTGTTGTTGGCTCCACCCCACTTGATTGTAATCACCACGACAGCAATGACTATTCTGTCTTCCGTTCACCCAGGAATATCCAGTGCCGTCCATGCTGAGAGCACATAATAGGCTCTCACTAAATATCTGCTGTGGCTAAGAGTGAAAGAGAGAAGGAATGGATGCTTTCTCTCAAAATGAGGAGACATGGGGTCCAGGCAAGCTGGGGCATTATGTCAGGCTCAGCACTTGCATTATTATTTTTTCCAGTACAGCATCACACTGAGTTACAACAGAGTGAGATCTCCTAGGAACACCACTAATTGTTTCATGATTGTAGAAAGGGTTCACTAATCCTCCCCTCTCCTGTAAGGCAGGTCAGCTCTCTTCCAGTCTCCTTTTAGACCTCAGGTCTCCTCATCAGTCAACACATCAATCCATCATAGAAACCTCTTGGGCAAGCCTACTTCATCCTTGACTAAACTGGGATAGCACTGGTCATCCAGCCTTGACTCAAAAGCACAGCATTACTGAAGGAGAGGGCAGTTTTCAGGTGGAAAGACCTCAGGCTAGGACACCTCAGTTACAAGAAGACAGTAATTTCACAAAAATGTTTAGCCCAGGAGTCCAACTGCTGCTTGCACACCAAAGCAACTGGGAGGACAGCTCTTTGCCTCCTGGCTTAGTGGCACACATAGGAGCCCATCCCTGTCTCAGAATGTTCAGGCTGATTCTCACTGTCCAAGCCTTAAGTTTATCCAGAGAAGTGCAAGGGTTTTGAAGGTTTTTTAATGGGATTCACAAGAATAAACAGTATTTTAAATATGTGTTCTGAAATATGTGCTGACCCAAATCTGGGGACTGAAGAAATTCCTCACTCTAATAATTCTGCTAGTTCCCCCACATCACACAGGCCATTTATTTCAGAATGTAGAACTTGAATAAACAATCTTTTCTCGCCTGCAGTTTTGTGGTCATTTAGAAAATACAGCAGCACTCAATTTTAATTGGAACTAAGTGACAAAAATAAGCCACTTTATGGGTTTTCTAGATAATGGTAAGATTTTTTTAAAAAGAAAAAAAGCCACTACTCTTTCCAAGTGGTGTTTTATAGCGATTTTTTTTCTTTTTGCTGCATTCTAGAATAGAGGCATTTCTGAAAAAAATTTTCTTACTGGTTAATGAATCATTCACTCTGAGAACCAACAGGTGACTTCAGGAGCCCAGGTGTGAGTGAGTGCTTTAAGATGGGTCTTGTGGGTGGAACCAAAGTTCACTCAATGTGTTCATGTGACAAACATTTGATGAGCCCCAAATAAGAGTTCAACTGCAGGTAACAGAATCCAATTAAGATAATTTCATGAGAAATCTGTTTAATATAGGCAATTAGGTGCTTCCAAAATGAAAGAGCTGGAAGCCCAGGTTCTAGGCTGACACCCATGTAGCCAGACCCTGGAAACTGAGACTCTCACTGCTGCAGAAGAGCCACGTGTGTCATGACTGTGCTTGCTTGTCAGCAGGAGCAGGGCTCTGCCTCACGATTCTGTGTTCTTCTCCTCTTCTTGGGTGAGTCTGCATGGTGGAAGCTGGCTTAAACATGTATCTTGACTCTTGGGGAGTCTGTATAACAACCCTAATGTTAGCTTTCCAGCCTCCAGCATAGAATATTGGTTTCTGCAAGAAGGATTTAATATAGTTAAGTAAGCCAGTGTGTAGTGTCTGATGCACATTTCTACCATGCTTGGGGTACAAAATGAATGAGCCAGTTCCTATCCTTAAGGAGCCTGCAGTCTAGTAAGAAGACAGACACATGAGCAGAGGATTATACCTCAATGTTGCCAACACAGTATTAGAGATTTAAAAAACAGGTATTATCAGGACCACTGATGAGTGATTTTGCATCTGGGTGCAGGACAGCTCTCCAGGTGGCTTTGGACTCACCCAGTTTTTCCCCTTTCTCATTTGTAGTTCTCAAGAATAACTGTAGAATGTGCTGTGAATTCAACACCTTGAGATAAGGAGGGACTGGCTGGAACAGTCTGGGCTCTGATCCAGGCTCCCACAGAAGCAGAATATTCTTCAACATTTTAGCCCAACATGTCATGTTGCTCCTGGGGTACATAACCTAGGATGGGCTGCTTTCCAGGGTCCCTCAGCTGCCGAGCAAGGAGGCCATATGCAGAAGAGACTCCATCTGTCTCGGGCAGCCTTCCTGAGACTTGAGGGACCGGCTCACCGTGAATACTAGGCTTCTGTTTTTCCTTGCTGCCTTTGTGTAAGTAATAAACTGGTTTCATGTAGCCTGCTGCATGTGAGAGTGTTCTGTCTTACTGCACACAAGCCAGTAGTGCAAGTAATATAGTGGACTGAAGTCATTAGTGCACAGTAAACCTGCTTTGCACTGAGTTTTGATTATAAATTTGAAAATGCATTCTTTGGAGTGCTTAATTGTAAAAGGAAAAATATTCTACTATTACTGTGGACTCCCCAAGACAGCAAGGGAGGTTAACAGAAGACCAAAAAGTGATGACTCCTTTAATTCCTGCTTTCCCATGGAGACCCTCTGATCCCTGTGTAGTCCCTGCCTTTGCCCTTCAGAAGGCTCACAGAGCCATCATGTCCCCTTATTTAGACAAAGGAGCTGGGTGGGTTGCTTGGCTAGGGTTAGTCATCAGGCCAGTGGCAGAGTCGACTGGCACACGGAAATCCCGAGGCTGGATTTACTGTTAGCCTTTTGAGTCACAAAGCACCCCCTCCACTTCCTCCCACCCCCAGTCTGAACCTGGATCCTATTCAAAGATGTTTTCCCCTGTCTTTGACTTACCTTCTGAATTCATTTTGGAAGAATGTACCAAGATCCTTTGAATCCTACAGGAATGTTGAACTCAGTGAAAAGTGATGTGGTTAAGAAAGCAAATAATATGCTGAAAGATGTTCTTTGGAAGTGGCTAGGGACATCAAAGAGATTGATGAATCTGCATTTCAAAAAGCCGGCAGGGGGTAACATTTCAGTTTACCTCATATCCATTCTGCTTCTAAATTGGCTATTCACTGCCAGTGATGTTTCTTCCTTACCATCAGGGCAGAATCCTAATACAGCTAGCCTCAGGAAAGAGATGTCTAGAAATGGTACTGTCTTCTTACAGCAAAGCACCTTAAAGAAATTTGCCTCTTTTATTAACAACAGACATAGTTATACCATTCAAGGAGCATCTACCACGTGCACTTCAAGCCCTGTGCTCAAGCACCTTGCGTGCACTGTCGCTGAATTCTCCGTAGTACTGCTGAGACGCATGATATTATTGGCTTTATTTTAGGGTTCAGGAAAATGAGGGGTGGAGCAGTTAAGAAAACTGCCATACTTGCAAGTGCTGGAGCAAGGATTTGAACTCTGTTGATCTTATTGGGCACGACATGATGTTGCCTATTGTCTGTAAACCATACTAGATTGGGGTGGGGTGGGGGAATATTTAACATACACTGTTTAGTGAAATTAATTTTCCAGGACAAGCAAGAGAGGAGAAATGCTTTAATAATCTGCTGAAGTTTAGTTTCCATGGACAGTCATATATTGCTAAGAAATTGACAATAGAGGTGAGTGCCAAGGAAGAAGGGCAAGGAAGCCCCTAGGCAAGGCATTGCAACAAGACCTCAGTGCTGGAGCCTCAGCCATCATCACCATCAGAGCCCAAGGCTGGGAGGAACTGTAAAGAACATCTGACAGCACATCACCTTGGGTTGTCTAGACCCTGCTCTGGCATCTTCAGCAGCAGGGCATATTGCACCTCAGCAGACAGCCATTTCCATTTTTAAATAACCCTGTAACTGAAAAAAAACCCTTTACTTCGTGTTGATCCAAAGCCCATTCTCCTGTAGCATCTGCAGCATTCACAGCACTTACTGTTAGTTCTGTCCTCTAATCACATGTGAAATACATCTGGCCCCCTTGCCACATAGCAGCCCTTCATGTATTTAAAGTGCCCCACCTGTGTCCTTTTAACCATCCTCCACACGACGTGTATCTGACTCGATCACCATCCCAGTCTCTCTCTTTCAGGCACTTGTTAGTTCCAGTTCCATTCCGGAGGAAGCATTTTGTTAGGTGAAGTCTACAAAACTGACTAAGACATGTTTAGGGTCTTTAAGGATCTTTTAAAGGCAATTGTATAAGATTAACTATTGTCAAAGGCTCCCTTAGAAATGATACCTAAATGCAGACCAGTAGAAGGGTTTAGAGTGGAACCATGACCTCCCCTAGTGTGGACACTACCCCTCCTTTAATGAGACCTAAGTTTACATTAGTGTTTTGAGTTGTGTTGAGTCAAACAAGCCTCTGAATCTTTTTCATTCTAACAGCTGCTAATCCACAAACCAAAGGGCAGTGTATTAGTCTGTTTTTGTTGCTTATAGCAAAGTACACTGAACTGGGTGATTTATAAAGAAAATGAAATTTTATTGCTTACAGTTTCTGAGGCTGGGAAGTCCAAAGTCCATCTGGTGGTGGTGACAGTGACCCAGGGGTCTCACATTGCAAGATGGTGAAAGCAGAGACAGCAGAGAGAGACAGACTCTCCTCTTCTCTTAAAGCCCTCAGAACCACACCCTGACCACCATTTTTAATCCATTCACTACGGCACTGTCCTACAATTTAATCACCTCTTTAAATCTCCACCTTTCAATTACCATAACAGGATTTCCTACCCTCTTAACAGGCACAGTGGAGGCTAAGTTTCTAATACATAAAGGTTGGGGGACACAATTAAGCTTCAGTGAGTTTTGGGGGGACATAATTCAATCCACTGCAGGAATTCACTACAGATGCATGGAATGGGAAGGAATGTGGGTTTTTAGGCTTTCTCATCTGTTTAGCAAAAATTTGCTCATTAATTTACTTATGTGTTCGTCCCACAGACATTTACGAATGCTTAAATCTGTCCAGTTATGGAAAATGTACTCAGGAGGGCTGAACATGAAAGAAATGTAAGACTCTGAGCTTTCAAGAGACCTGTAATCTAGCCAGGGAGGGGGAAAACCCTACAGAACGAGGTAAGCTCTTGAAGCATCACATAGTGGAAAAGCATGGAATCGGGTCAGGAACTCTGAGGTCTATACAGAGCTTCAACTGTAGGTAGTCATGTCACCTCTCTAGACCTCACTTTTCTCATTTAAGTAATGAGACACTTGGACACTTGGGTTCTTTCTAATTCTAAGAATCTATACTTCCAAGTGCAAGTGACCATATGCTTCTAGAGGATAGGGATTACACTTTGTATGTATGTGAATTTCCTATTAAACTGTACAGTTTTAACTCATAATATCACCCAATACATATTTACTGAATGGGCTAAATAATTCAGATTAAATATGTACAGGGGTCTCTACTACCCCTTAGCTTCATCTTGGGGTACAAAGGGCACCCTAGGGAAACCCCAACATAGGCATGGGAATTCTTACCCCATTAGGTGGTGTCCTGATGCAATGGTCCAAAGATAGGTACATGCAGTCTTGGTGCTCAGGTACAAAGATGACTCACACGTGCCGTGATTCATGGGTGAGATCCAAAGCACAAGCTGGCATTCACTGCCTCCTGTTTCTCTCAGGGTTCCTGCCCTCTCCCTTTTTAGATCTTTCCTCCCCCAAAGCCCATTTTGCTTCTTTCTGTTACCAAAGTGTTTGGTGGTCCATAATGAAAAGTTTGATGGACAATCTGGAAGTGTCCCATTTAGCATCCCAAGAATACTGATTCACCTTCTCTCAAAGGTAAGGCAGACACAGTGCTAAGCAACAGTATCTTCTCCTGGACAAGGCCAGGTATGAAAGCAAACACACACACACACAAAGACACAGACACACATACACAATTTTTAGACTAGTCTTTTCTCAGCTATGGATATATACATAAGAAGGAAGCCTAAAATAAAACTATTGGCAGAATTCTGAAGGAGAAATAAAATATACTGCCAAGACAAAGAGAAAAATATGCCAAGTGGGTGAAGGAAAAAGGCACACTTAGTTAGAAAGGTGAATTTGAAAAAAATTACTTGTGCAAAAGGGGGTGGTGACAGGTTGTTTGGAAGATGATGAATGTTCAGCTAATGAATTCTAATTTGATACACAGGGAGGCACTATAGGATCTATAGCCACTGCAGGAGTATGCCACACATTATAGTCTTTTCTGCCCATGTCCATCATCTCTATTAGATTGTAAGCTCCTTAAGGACAGGGACTGATAATAGTGGAAAAGTAAAGGAAGTAGAAAACTGACAGAGAGCTGGTCTCTCTCTGGGGGTGGTGAAAGGTTGTTTTTCTATAATACTTTTAATAACGAGGTACGCTGTTCTAAAAATAATGACTAATATAAGTGATAGTTAAAGTAGCTGCTTGAAATCTATGAACACTTGGTTTGAAAGTAACTTAGACTTTGGGAGTAGTGTTTCCCTGGGAAAACTGACAGAGAGCTGGTCTCTCTCTGGGGGGTGGTGAAAGGTTGTTTTTCTATAATACTTTTAATAACGAGATACGCTGTTCTAAAAATAATGACTAATATAAGTGATAGTTAAAGTAGCTACTTGAAATCTATGAACACTTGGTTTGAAAGTAACTTAGACTTTGGGAGTAGTGTTTCCCTGGCAAAACTTGACTCCCACCAGAATCCATTTGAGAGACTGAGAAATAAAAACTCATGAAACTTTGGAAATACTTACTCAAATGGCATTTTGATGAGATAACTATAAGTAGATCAAGAACACATGGATTAAATCTTCCACAGAACACCACTGTTTTAAAGAGTAAAGGTCCAGTATTGTTGACATCATGGAGTTTGGGTTTTGCTGAGCTCCCAATCTTTGGAAAATCAGTTTAAGCCTGTCATCAGATGTATGCAGCTGTGGGTTTCTCTCAAATCTGCTTTATGGTTTTTTGGCTTTCAGAGTGAAGCCAAAAGTCTTCCAACAGTCATGGCAAGATGAAGGCCTGGAAATCTTTGAAAGTATGTTCCCAGGAAAACCCATCATCGTCATTGCCTTTTATAGTTGGTACCTGTCTAAGGACCAAAGTTTGGAGAAAACTGATTTGGGAGTTTATGTTTGGAGACTTACCTGGGTCACAAATTTGGTGGGATATCTTAAATGGAAAATGTGGCCATTTTTGGTTTTCCTACAAACTTAAACTACAATTTAAATGGAAAACAAAACTCTCAAAAATTTCTGAGCTCATGAACACAAGTGGCAATTATAATTCTGTTCTGCAGCTCAGAAAAGAAATGATCATGGAAAAGAATGAAGCAGAGCTCAGTGGTCGTCAATGAGCTCCTCCTCCAACCATCCCTCTCTAACATCATCAGGTTAACAGCCAAAGTCACTATCATCCATTTGCAGGGAGGTTGGGTATGAAAGAAAGGCTGGACAATGTCTAACTTTCATATTTTTAAATTGCAGAGCAACTTTGATGAAAATAGTACATTTCACATTTGAGAAAGCAATGTTCAGTTTGCATGCACAGGATGGCTGCATATATAATATACATTTCTGTAAAGTGTCTGCATATAAAATTCAAAAGCTCACACACAAAAGAATCTGACATTTTCAAAAGAAGTGACCACTGAATTCATATTTATGTTCTCTCTAGATCTACTTCTTTTTTTCCATGTTTTAAATTCAACTGTACCTGATATCTATAAAGAAAGAAAATCTTTTCCATTTGGATTCAATATTTTTACATTGTAATGAATGGATGCAAAGACTGCAAAGCGCCACATGAAAGTCAGTGTTGGCAACATTGAGGAAGAAGATTTTTATTAGCAGGACAAGGAATGTCAAGAAAATCCATAGGACCACATGGGAAATCTTAAAGAACTTGAGGATAATTAATGCTTATTTGCATACAGCTAATAATTACTTTAAAACATGATGTGTGTTATTACAGTGAGATGAAAGGCAGTACAGTGAAGTCACTGATCCAGTTTTGCTCCTTCCTAGCCAGCTAACCTTGGGCAAGATAATTAGCCCCTCTAAGACTTATTTCTTCATCTACGAAGTAAGAATATGAAAGAACCTACCTGATGGAGTTACTGTGGTAATTCAATGAGATAAAATATGGAAGAGTCTTAGAAAAGTGCCTCGGTTAATAGATGTTGGTCCTAACTGTCTATCATATGAACAGTCCTGCTGCTGCTACCACTGTGACAATGACNCTATTAGATTGTAAGCTCCTTAAGGACAGGGACTGATAATAGTGGAAAAGTAAAGGAAGTAGGAAAACTGACAGAGAGCTGGTCTCTCTCTGGGGGGTGGTGAAAGGTTGTTTTTCTATAATACTTTTAATAACGAGATACGCTGTTCTAAAAATAATGACTAATATAAGTGATAGTTAAAGTAGCTACTTGAAATCTATGAACACTTGGTTTGAAAGTAACTTAGACTTTGGGAGTAGTGTTTCCCTGGCAAAACTTGACTCCCACCAGAATCCATTTGAGAGACTGAGAAATAAAAACTCATGAAACTTTGGAAATACTTACTCAAATGGCATTTTGATGAGATAACTATAAGTAGATCAAGAACACATGGATTAAATCTTCCACAGAACACCACTGTTTTAAAGAGTAAAGGTCCAGTATTGTTGACATCATGGAGTTTGGGTTTTGCTGAGCTCCCAATCTTTGGAAAATCAGTTTAAGCCTGTCATCAGATGTATGCAGCTGTGGGTTTCTCTCAAATCTGCTTTATGGTTTTTTGGCTTTCAGAGTGAAGCCAAAAGTCTTCCAACAGTCATGGCAAGATGAAGGCCTGGAAATCTTTGAAAGTATGTTCCCAGGAAAACCCATCATCGTCATTGCCTTTTATAGTTGGTACCTGTCTAAGGACCAAAGTTTGGAGAAAACTGATTTGGGAGTTTATGTTTGGAGACTTACCTGGGTCACAAATTTGGTGGGATATCTTAAATGGAAAATGTGGCCATTTTTGGTTTTCCTACAAACTTAAACTACAATTTAAATGGAAAACAAAACTCTCAAAAATTTCTGAGCTCATGAACACAAGCGGCAATTATAATTCTGTTCTGCAGCTCAGAAAAGAAATGATCATGGAAAAGAATGAAGCAGAGCTCAGTGGTCGTCAATGAGCTCCTCCTCCAACCATCCCTCTCTAACATCATCAGGTTAACAGCCAAAGTCACTATCATCCATTTGCAGGGAGGTTGGGTATGAAAGAAAGGCTGGACAATGTCTAACTTTCATATTTTTAAATTGCAGAGCAACTTTGATGAAAATAGTACATTTCACATTTGAGAAAGCAATGTTCAGTTTGCATGCACAGGATGGCTGCATATATAATATACATTTCTGTAAAGTGTCTGCATATAAAATTCAAAAGCTCACACACAAAAGAATCTGACATTTTCAAAAGAAGTGACCACTGAATTCATATTTATGTTCTCTCTAGATCTACTTCTTTTTTTCCATGTTTTAAATTCAACTGTACCTGATATCTATAAAGAAAGAAAATCTTTTCCATTTGGATTCAATATTTTTACATTGTAATGAATGGATGCAAAGACTGCAAAGCGCCACATGAAAGTCAGTGTTGGCAACATTGAGGAAGAAGATTTTTATTAGCAGGACAAGGAATGTCAAGAAAATCCATAGGACCACATGGGAAATCTTAAAGAACTTGAGGATAATTAATGCTTATTTGCATACAGCTAATAATTACTTTAAAACATGATGTGTGTTATTACAGTGAGATGAAAGGCAGTACAGTGAAGTCACTGATCCAGTTTTGCTCCTTCCTAGCCAGCTAACCTTGGGCAAGATAATTAGCCCCTCTAAGACTTATTTCTTCATCTACGAAGTAAGAATATGAAAGAACCTACCTGATGGAGTTACTGTGGTAATTCAATGAGATAAAATATGGAAGAGTCTTAGAAAAGTGCCTCGGTTAATAGATGTTGGTCCTAACTGTCTATCATATGAACAGTCCTGCTGCTGCTACCACTGTGACAATGACAACAACTACCACTTAAAAGAAGTCTGCCACAAAACGAAAAGCAAGTCATGCAATTTTTTTTTTTCTGACTATGAGACTTCTCTACTGCAAGTAATACATTTCCGGGGTGCAGAATGGAAAGCTGATAGCCCTGGGAAGCCAAGGGAAAGGAGCAGTTTCTGTTTTTAAAAAATACTAGTGATATAAACTGCTGGATGGCAGAACCCTTTTCTGATTTTCCTCTTTGGACAAATCTACCAGGTGGTTTGGTCAGAAGCATAGACAGATGTGAGTGGACATCATTGTGGTTCGCCTGTGTCCTCAGCTTCCCTGCAAACAAGCCCAAGGTACCTGTGGCCTGAACAAGGGTGTAAACACCCACTTATGAGACTAGGTGGTCAGTTGTGTTAAGCTCATTTTCCCATACTGAGACTTGAAGTCTTTTTGTGAAATTTCTACTGCTTGAATATTGCAACTATATAGAACTAGAAAAACAACTTTCTGTTGTTCTTTAGTGATTGATCGGCAGGAAGAAAAACTCTTCAATAACGGATGTGTGTGATCTCAGAAGCGACAGAATTCTCCTGAAATGGTAAGAATTTTCTTTGTCTCACTTAAAACATTTTTTTTCTTATTTGTAGGCTACCTGGATGTAGGTAATAAATAATCTGGCTCAACTATACTGACATACTTAGATCGGAGACGGCATCTTTGTACGGTATGACTGAAATGGTAGAGGAATCAGCTATAGGATGATAAATGGATTTGATCACTGAAAGTACAAATTCCATTATCCTCCGTGAATTCAGCACTCCTTGTGGCCATGCCCTATACTAAAATTACAAAATTTACACACACTTTCTCCCTGAACCCTACAAGCAACTCAGCAAGGCAGGTGCTATTACTATTGTCCACATTTTATACGTGAAGCAATTGAGGACTAATGAGGTTGAGTGATTCAAGTCCAGCAAGGGAGACATGTTAAACTAAAAAGCACAGATAAATTCCCTGAACCCTACAAGCAACTCAGCAAGGCAGGTGCTATTACTATTGTCCACATTTTATACATGAAGCAATTGAGGACTAATGAGGTTGAGTGATTCAAGTCCAGCAAGGGAGACATGTTAAACTAAAAAGCACAGATAAACGTACAATTTTAAACTATATTAACTCTACAGTCAGTCAATAGAGGACAGAGGTCAAGAGTCAGGACTTTGGTACCTCACTACTTGTGTTTGAATCCTAGCTCTGCCACTCACTAGCTGTGAACTTGGGCTAATCGCTTAGCCTGTGCCATTTTCTCATCTACAAAATGGAATCCAAATGGTGCTCTGGTCTCAGTATTCACGTTGCCCCCCAATTCATGTTTTGAAATCCTTACCTCCAAAGTGATGGTATTAGGAGGTGCGGCTTTTGGGAGATGATCATGTCATGAGGGTGGAGCTCTCATAAAAGAGGCCAGAGAGGAATCTCTCTCCCCTTCCACCATGTGAGGACACAACAGGAAGGTGCCATCTATAAAGCAGGAATCCAGCCCTCATCAGACAAGCAAAGAGGTAACAGTGAAGCGAGCAGTGAAGAGAAGAAGGGGTGAGGAGAGACATCAAGACAGGAGAATTCTGGACTGTTCTTTTTCAAAGTATAGTCAGGGGATTCCTGATTTGTGAACTGATTAAGAGTTGCATGCTCCTTCATGGGTTTTTGTGGTGAAGAAGGATGTGCAAGCTCATGGATTTTCATTGTTATAATGACTAAGAACAAATTATTACTGACTGAGTAAGTGAGTGACTAAAGATGACTAATACTTGGTATATATACACCAAAAATTGTAAGCTACTAGAATTTCCTTAGGTCTATAACCCCATGTCCTACTAAGGAGTCTCAGTGCCAAGATCAAGTTTCTGCTGTCTTTGTACACACCCAGACAGTTGGAAGCCCCCTCCCTTCCACTCCAGCTTTTCCAAAAGTAAAATAGTTGTTTGTGCATCTTAGGTGTTATCTAAAGTTGATCCTGACTTTCACAGTTTGCTCTTCTGTTATTATTTTTAGATTTACTCTTGTTTTATTTTTTTATTTCTTGTGTAATTGCTGGGCTTTTATCATTTTAATAGCTATTATATTTTTTCATAAATCTTACCACCAGGTGTTTTCATCTGGATGAAGGGAAGGGGTTATATAGATGTATTTTTTGTCCTGTCCTAAAATGTCTCTCTTGCCCTGTGCATGGCATTTGTTTCAATGCCCTGTCTTGCTGCCCTTGGGCAAATCCACTTATCTTTCAGGAAGGAAGCTCATGTGAAGGAAAAATACTGTCTCTAGATAAAAATACTGGTTCTCTAGACTAGAGGCTGTCTAATCATGACCCATCGGCCAAACCCAGCCTGCTGCCTTCTATGTTGATACAGGTTTATTGGAACACAGCTCCAGACCATTCATTTATGATCTGTGGCTGCTGTTGTACTAAAATGGCGCAGTTGAGTAGTTGCAACAGAGTTTCAGAAATCTTAAAAATTTTCTAGTTGTCTTTGTACAGAAAATATCTTCTGACTCCTGTTCTAGACCACAGGATTGAAAACCATTTGTCAAGAGGAAATGTGATGGCTCACCTTGGGGAAAAGCAGCATGTGGGTGCTTCGAAGAGGTCAACGAGGGAAGGTTGTGTTAACTCCCTGAGTGATTCCTTCAAAGCTCAAAGAGAACTGACCACTTTAGGAAAGAGTAAGTTACAAACCCTTCTGTCATCTGAAAGGGCACAGTCAGATCTTTGTTGGTGAAAGAGCCAAACACAAAACATAATGATTAGTTGATGAATAATAATAAGAAGTATCCACATGGAATTAATAATCCTTTAATTTTCAAGGGCTTCCCATTCTTTCCATATTCCTCCTTTATGTATAACATTTTGAGTCACTCTCTGACTCTACCTTTTTTGTTAAGAAATTAACTCATCCTGAAATTCCACCTTATGCCAGCCTCCTTTTCCTTTTCTCTCTCCTTGTCTTCTGTTCTGTCATACGTACATTTCATCATAATAACACTCATTTGTCTTCTGGGAAAACAGACTCTCTAAATGTTTCTCTATGGCCTTGAGGATGAATGGGCATCTTTGAGGTTAGGGCCCAAGTCTGAGTTTTATCAACAGAATATTATGTAATAAATATAACACGCCTGGAATAATTATTGTTCACTTTCAATGGCAAACATATCTTAACCTCAACATCTTTGTGAAGGGTTTACCTGGAATTACAGGAGGTTGAGTGACTCCCTCAAATGCTTGTAAATGGTAGAATCACTGGTGGGGGTGGGTGCAGCTCCAGTGGACACTACGCTTTCCCCCAGGATTCTCGGGTAGGCTATTCATTTTGCTCACTTATAATCTGATTTTCTTTTTTTGTCTTTTTCGTGACCAGTAAGGGGATGGCAACCCTTGGCGTGGAGTCACCCACACCGCGCTCAGCCAGTGAGCGCACCACCCATCCCTATATAGGATTCGAACCCGCGCGGGAGCGTCGCTGCGCTCCCAGCGCCGCACTTTCCCGAGTGTGCCACGGGGCCAGCCCTAATCTGATTTTCTTACAGTGATGTCACCCACTTTTACCCTAAAAAAACACTGTAAGCCACTGGATTGAATGGCTGAAAGTCTACTTTGTTATCATGCCATTTAACTCTGACAGTTCTATGGCTGGATTGATGAGATGTCCCAAATAGTTAATAAATTGGACTTAATCCTTTATGTTAAAATTATCTTTTAAGAGATTCCACCCTGCTCACCAAAATTGTGAAATATTCCAGATTATATTGGGAAGTATTTCTGGTTTATTGGCCACGTCAGATGGCCAAGTAAATTGTTTACTTCTCACTTGAATTTTTATTTAAAAATCCAAATTTCACAACCAGTCTAGATTTCCCAGGGGTATTTGCTTAAAGTGGACTTCCATTTAGAAATACTTGACATATTTCTAAATTAAAATAACTAAGCTATGAGAATCAAAATTTCAGAATATATTTTAAGTACTCTGGCTTTTTTGGAAAAGCATGCTATGTCTACTTATAGGAAATCTACCTTTACAACTAATTCCTGAAGCTTATAAACCCAGAATTTATAGTAATGGGGTTTTGTAGTTAGAAAACAAACAAACAAACAAACAAACAAACAAACAAACAAACAAAAAAACATGCCACAGTTAAGAAAAAGTACATGGTTCTAATTATTGTGCCTTTTTTTTTTTTTTTTTTGCTTTTTCCTGAGGTTTGCTTTTCTATGGCATTTCAATATTTCTTTTGCAGGTGGTCAGCAATTTTATAAACAATTGATAAACACACTCATACAAAGGCAACATTACCAAATTATAAAGCAAGTCACTGCAGAAAAAAAAATTAGGCTATGGGTAGGCTACTCATAGGATTTGCAAAATCATCAATGTTTGAACTGTTTTGAACTAGACCGTGGATTACAATATTAAGGGGAATGTATGAGTGATTTCTACTTTCCAGTACCAGTTCCAACACCAGTTTAGGAGCATATGGAAATTGACGATACCCTTGATTTTTTGCAGTACAACTACTGTCTTCACTCAAAATTATAAAAAAGTAGAGGATACAATCAAAATAGAGTGCAAATTATTGGGGTAAATATTTA
The DNA here is from genome assembly GCF_000696425.1 of Galeopterus variegatus. NCBI lineage: Eukaryota > Metazoa > Chordata > Mammalia > Dermoptera > Cynocephalidae > Galeopterus > Galeopterus variegatus. Next base: position 180,808 of record NW_007730054.1, read on the forward strand.
AATTATAACCTTTGCTCACACAACACTACCTTTTGAACCTTTTATTTGGTGACATTAAATCTTGAACACTGTAATTCTGAATCTCCTGAACTTTAACAAGGCTTTTCTGAAGCATTTGGGTAAAATATAAAATTTTCACATGGTGAGTTACTTTCATCTGTTACTTGGCATGGCCATCCTTGGAATTCACAGGTCAGCTTCTTTCCTCAGGGGTCTTTGCCCCAACCCTTCCTGCCCAGATCTATGGTCTTCTCCCCACTGAAAATGACCCCCTTGTGAACTTTGTCCAACTGTGTAGATAATAAAGAATGAGGAAGATGTTTCCTTCCCCAAGCAAGGAACTGGTCCCTATGGTTTTGGCACCAGCCTCAAGCCCATCAGGTAGAGGGCTCACAAGGATTTAGCATAGCAACCAAGGGTCTAACTACTACTTTTTAGACTTTGGGAAGCTAGCTGTGCACATATTTTCTTCCAGAGACCCCCTAATTGAACAACTGAGGCAGGACAGTCCTAGTTGTTTGTCTGTACATCCTTTAATCTGCTATTGATGTGATAGCCTGGGACACTAGTGCAGACTCTGGATCCGCCCCCCACCCCACAACTGCCCTCCCCAAAGCCACAACATAACTGGAGAGACCACTACCTAGCTTCATAAGGGAAACACCTGCAAACACCATCTTGGTTCAGCTAATAGTGTATAAGCTAATAAAACGAAAGCTAACGTGCACATGTATGTGTGTGTGTATATGTGTTTGGGGTGGGGCCCAGAAACCCAAGGAGGAACTATAGTATGGACCACCTCTGGTCTCATAATGACTATGATAGGCCCAGTCTTTAGCATTCCTTTTGCTCAGTAATCAGGAAGCAGAGATATCATCAGGATTCCCACTCAGTGATGGATGCTTGGTTCCAGTGGGGATGGCCTCTCTCAAGACAGCTACCCAATGGCTTGTCCTCTTCAGTCCTGAGAACTAACTCCCAGTCTCTGGGGCAGGGACCCTGAGGACGAAGAAACATGACTGGAGATTTGGTTGGGGACCAGCTGGACTTGTCTGCCAATTTAAAAATTCTCAAACAGTTGGAAGATAGTTTGGCAGTTTTTTATAAAACTCAATATACTCTTACATAATCCAGCAATCGGAATCACACTCCTTGGTATTTATCCGAAAAAGACAAAAACTTATATCTACCCAAAAACCTGCACATAGATATTTACAGCAGCTTTATTCATAATTGCCGGAACTTGGAAGCAACCAAGATGTCTTTCAGCAGATAAATGGAAAACCTGTGGTACATCCAGACAATGGCATATTATTCAGTGCTAAAAAGAAATGAGCTGTCAATCCATGAAAAGACATGGAGGAGACTTAAGTGCATATTACTAAATGAAAGAAGCCAATCTGAAAAGGCCACATACTGTATGATTCCATCTACATAACATTTGGAAACGACAGAACTATGAAGACAGTTAAAAGGGACTGGGGGAAGGAGAAATGAATAGGCAGAGCACAGAGGATTTTTAGGGCAGTGAAACTACTCTGTGTGATACTGTAATGGTGGATACATTCATTATTTGTCCAAACCCACAGAATGTACAACACCAAGAGTGGACTCTAAGTTAAAATAAGAACTTTGGGTAATGATGATGTGTCAGTGTAGGTTCATCAGTTGTAACAAATGCACCAGTCTGGGGGGATGTTGATAGTGGGGAAGGCTCTGCATGTGTGGGGGTAGGAAGTATATGGGAACTGTCCGTACCTTCTGCTCAGTTTTGCTGTGAATGTAAGCCTGCTCTAAGTCTTTTTTTTTTTTTTAAATCCTCAGTCTTTAAACAAAGAATGAGTCTGAGCCTGAGCCAGAGCCACAGGGATGGGCTAGAGCCAATGAGATAGGAGATGCTCAGTTTTTCTGGGCTGGGGTTACAGGACACGCCTCTGGGTTACAAGCCATTTCTCAAGGTTTCAGGCCCCCCCCCCCCCCCCCCCCCCCCCCC
>NW_007730054.1:183770-204579 GCF_000696425.1 Galeopterus variegatus
GGGTTACAAGCCATTTCTCAAGGTTTCAGGCCCCCCCCCCACCCCCGCTAGGCTTTCCCTTAGAGGAAAGTTACCTTGCCAGTTAGACCTATTTTTGACACCAACAGGAATTTGAGAACTTAGGGGGCTGGCTTATGTAAATCCAGTGTCTGGGCATGCTCAGTAGAGAAGAGTTATATAACCTGGTAGCTGAATGACCTTCCACTAGAGGTGCTAAAGAGCACAGAATATTCTTGAATATGTCTAGTGTGTGTGATAGTATTTGACCAATGAACATGCTCCAAAAAGAGGACCAACTGAGCATGTCCAAGGTTAAGTTACATAACTGGGAATCACCCACTTAAGTGACTATCCATTAGATAGCGATAATATAAAAGCCAAATCCCAGCAGAAGGTGGGGTTGTTTCTCACTCTCCTGGAGCCAGCCAGCACTCTACCTATGGAGTGTGTATTTCTTACCTTTGTATTAAACTTGGTGTGGGCCCTGCTCAGGAAATATGCTGCACTCTCTCTCTGTGAAATCTGTATCTCTAATATATTATTTTAAACCTGTTCTCACTTTCCACTGTGACTATGCTCTTGAATTATTTCCTGTGGATGAGTCAAGAACCTGGTAAGAGGTTGGAGTGGGTTGAGGCCGAATATTGGCCCCCTCAGACCCTCTGGCATCACTAGTGCTGGGATGGTTGGGAAGGTTCAAGTGTTCACTGGACCTAGAGAGCGTAATATTACCCATGCCAGTAGGGTGGCTTTGCGTGTGGGAATTGCTGTCCCTTATCTTTTATTTGTGAAAGAAAGTTGACCAACTCTGGACAGAGACTAGGGTCCACCCTCTCAGTGGGGACATTGGAACAGGAAGTGCATACTCCAGGTGGAAACAGAAAGGTTAAAAAGCAGAGAAAGTGGCAGGACAACTTTTTTTTGAGATTTTAATTTGTGGCTTGTTCCTGTTGCTTTTGTTTCTGATTACAGGTAGGTAGGTGGGCATTCTGGATTTCGAGGCCCCAAGAATTCTTTCAGGGCAGGGGGGACACAAAATGAAGAAGCTGATAAAATTAGGGTTCTATTTGTTTTGTCAACCCACCCTCAAGGAGTGCAGCATTACCCTCTACCCCTTAAGTGTGAGCTGTGCATAGTAATTTCCTTTCAAGGAGTACATTTTGGAAAGGGGGAAAAGAGTAACTTTACAGTTAGGAAACCTGACAAACACTCTCTCTACATGTGTGCAGGGTTAACATTAATGGTAACAAATAATGTTGGTAGTACATGTCATTGGCATGATGTGATGAAAATGGTACTTTACCTGTGGTCTTCCTCCTGAAAAAACCATAACTCCAGCCTCATCATGAAGAAAATATCAGCCAAATCCCAACTGAGAGACATTCTACAAAATCCCTGACCAGCACTCCTCAAAACTACAAAGGTCATAAAAACAGGGAAAGTCCGAGAAAGCTCACAGCCAAGGGGATAAGGAGACAAGATGACTAAATCTAATGTGGTATCATGGATGGATCCTGAAACAGAAAAAGAACATAAGGTAAAAACTAAAGAAATCTGAATAAAGTATACACTTTAGTTAATAATACTTTAATATTGGTTTATTAGTTGTGACAAATGTACTAACGTAGCATCCTAATGTAATAAGATGTTAATAATAGGGGAAACTAAGTGTGGTGGTACATGGGAATTCTCCTTACTATCTTCTTAACTTTTCCATAAATCGAAAACTAGTGGAAAATTTTACTTATTAATTTATTTACTTATTTATTTTTTTGTAAATCTATTTATTGGATCCATAGCTTTTCTGTAGATTCCAGCAAATATTCTATATACACAATCATGGGATATACAAATAAAGACAGTTTTACATCTTCCTTTCCATTATGGATACTTTGTGTTATTGCTGTTGCAGTCATTTATTTATACTTATTATTATTAATAATTTAATTTTATTTTATCGATATACAATGTGATTGATTTTTGTGTCCCTTTACTGAATCTTTCCTCCCCCCTCCCTCTACCCCCTCCGTCCCATCAACCTCATATCTGATAGCTTGTCTTAACAACTTCAAGGAATTGTGATTGTTGTGTCTCCTTGCCATCTCCTCCCCTGTTTATTTGTGTATTTATTTATTTATTTTTAGCTCCCACAAATTAGTGAAAATGTGGTATTTCTCTTTCTGTGCCTGACTTGTTTCACTTTATATAATTTTCTCTAAGTCCATCCATGTTATTGCAAATGGCAGTATTTCATTCTTTTTTATAACAGGGTAGTATTTCCATCGTGTAGATATATCACATTTTATTTATCCACTCATCTGATGGTGGACATTTGGGCTGGTTCCAACTCTTATTGTAAATAGTGCTGCAATGAACACTGGAGAACAGGTATCCCTTCAACTTGATGATTTCCATTCCTCTGGGTATATTCCCAGTGGTGGGGTAGCTGGGTCATATGGTAGATCTATCTGTAATTGTTTGAGGAATCTCCATACCATTTTCCACAAAGGCTGCACCATTTTGCCATCCCACCAACAGTGTGTGAGAGTTCCTTTTTCTCCACAACCTCGCCAGCATTTATCATTCACAATCTTTTGGATATTAACCATCTTAACTGGAGTGAGATGTATCTCAGTGTGGTTTTGATTTGCATTTCCTGAATGCTGAGTGATGTTGAGCATTTTTTTCAAGTGTCCATTGGCCATTTGTATACCTTCCTTTTAGAAATGCCTCTTTATCTCCTTTGCCCATTTTTTAATTGGGTTACTTGGTTTTTTGCTGTAACGTTGTTTGAGTTCTTTGTATATTTTGGATATTAATCCTTTGTCAGATGTATATTTTGCAAATATTTTCTCCCACTCTGTTGGTTGCCTTTTCACCCTGTTAATTGTTTCTTTTGCTGAGTAGAAGCTTTTTAGTTTAATATAATCCCATTTGTTTATTTTTTTTTTGGTTGCCCATGCTTTGGGGGTCATATTCATGAAGTCTGTGTCCAGTCCTACTTCCTGGAGTGTTTTGCCTATGTTTTCTTTAAGAAGTTTTATTGTTTCAAGGTGTATATTTAATTATTTAATCCATTTTGAGTTGATTTTGGTATATGGTGAGAGGTATGGGTCTAGTTTCATTCTCCTGCATATGGATATCCAGTTCTCCCAGCACCATTTGCTAAAGAGGCAGTCTCTTCCCCAAGTGTATAGACTTGGTTCCTTTGTCAAAGGTAAGATGGATGTGGGTGTCTGGGTTGATTTCTGGATTTTCTATTCTATTCCATTGATCCATGTCTCTGTTTCTATGCCAGTACCATGTTTTGATTACTATAGCTTTATAGTATAGTTTAAAGTCAGGTAGTGTTATGCCTCCAGCTTTATTTATTTATTTATTTTTTTGCTCAGGATTGCTTTGGCTGTGCGTGGTCTTTTGTTAATCCATATAAATGTTAGGATAGTTTTTTCCATTTCTAAGAAAAATGCTGTTGGAATTTTGATGGGGATTTCATTGGATTTGTATATCACTTTGGGTAGTATGGACATTTTCACAGTGTTGATTCTTCCAATCCAAGAGCATGGGATATCTTTCCATCTTCTTGCATCATCTTTAATTTCTCTCAACAGTGGTTCGTGGTTCTCATTATAGAGATTTTTCACATCCTTGGTTAACTTTATTCCTAAGTATTTTATTTTTTTGGTGGCTATTGTAAATGGGCTAGCTTTCTTGATTTCTTTTTCTGCTATTGGAATATAAAAATGCTACTGATTTTTGTGTGTTGATTTTGTATCCTGCAACTTTGCTGAAATCATTTATCAACTCCAAGAGTTTTTTTGTAGAGGCTTTCGACTGTTCGATATATAGGATCATGTCATCTGCAAACAGGGACAGTTTGACCTCATCTTTTCTAGTCTGGATGCCCTTTATTTCCTTCTCTTCTCTGATTGCTCTGGCTAGTACTGCTAACACTATATTGAATGGGAGTGGTGAGAGTGGGCATCCTTGTCTAGTTCCTGTTCTTAACAGAAAAGCTTTTAGCTTTTCCCTGTTCAGGATGATATTGGCAGTGGGTTTATCATATATGACATTAATTATGTTGAGATACTTTCCATCTATACCTAACTTTTAGAGAGTCTTTATCATGAATGAATGTTGAATTTTGTCAAATGCTTTTTCAGCATCTATACAGATGATCATATGGTCTTTGTGTTTGATTTTATTTATGTGTTGTATCACATTAATTGATTTGCATATGTTGAACCAACATCGCATCCCTGGGATGAATCCCACTTGATCATGGTGTATAATTTTGCATATGTGTTGCTATATTCTGTTAACTAGTATTTTATTGAGGATTTTTGCATCTATATTCATCAAGGATATTGGCTTGTAGTTTTCTTTTGTTGTTGTATCTTTGTCTGGTTTTGGTATCAGGGTGATGTTTGCTTCATAGAATGAGTTTGGGAGAATTGCCTCTGTTTCAATCTTTTGCAATACTTTGTAGATAATTGGTATCAATTCCTCTTTGAAGGTTTGATAGAATTCTGCGGTGAACACATCTGGCCCTGGACTTTTCTTTGTTGGGAGCCTTATGATAACAGCTTCAATCTCTTTTATTATTAATGGTCTGTTCAGATTTTCTACATCTTCTTGGCTCAGTTTTAGTAGTTTGTGTGGGTCCAGAAATTTATCCATTTCCTCCAGATTTTCAAATTTGTTGACATATAATTGTTTACAGTAGTCACTAATGATTTCCTGTATTTCTGAGGTATCAGTTGTAATATCACCTTTTTCATTTCTAATTTTTGTTATTTTGGTTTTCTCTCTTCTTTTTTTAGTTAGCCTTGCTAATGGCTCATCAATTTTATTTATCTTCTCTAAAAACGAACTTTTTGATTCATTGATCTTTTGTATTGTTTTGTGGGTTTCTATTTCATTAAATTCTCCTCTGATCTTAATGATTTCTTTCCATCTGCTAACTTTGAGTCTGGATTGTTCTTGTTTTTCAAGTTCTTTAAGGTGAAGTGTTAGGTTGGACACTTGCCATCTTTCCATTCTTCTGAAGTAAGCGTTTAATGCAATAAATTTCCCCCTTAGTACTGCTTTTCTAGTATCCCACAGGTTTTGGTATGATGTGTCATTGTTTTCATTAGTTTCAATAATTTTTTTGATTTCCTGTTTAATTTCTTCTTGGACCCATTTGTCATTAAGAAGAATGCTGTTTAATTTCCATGTGTTTGTATAGTTTCCACAATTTCATTTGTTATTGATTTCTAATTTTAATCCATTGTGATCTGAAAAAATACATGGGATATTCCAATTTTTTTCAATTTGTTGAGAATTGATTTGTGACCTAACATGTGATCCATCCTGGAGACTGTTCCATGTGCTGATGAGAAGAATGAATATTCTGAGGTTGTTGGATGGAGTGTTCTGTAGATATCTGCCAAGTCCAATTGGTCTAAAGTGTTGTATAGATCTTGTTTTTCTCTACTGATTCTTTGCCTAGGTGATCTGTCCAATATTGAGAGTAGAGTGTTCAGGTCCCCTGCTATTATGGTATCAGTGTCTATCTCATTCTTTAGGTCTAATAGTGTTTGCTTTATAAATCTGGCTGCTCCAACATTGGGCGCATGTGTATTTATGATTGTTATGTCTTCTTGATGGATAAATCCTTTTATCATTATATAGTGGCCTTCTTTATCTCTTTTTATGGCTTTTGGTTTAAAGTCTATTTTATCAGATATAAGAATAGCTACTCTGGCTCTTTTTTCATTTCTATTTGCATGGCATATCTTTTTCCATCCTTTCACTCTTGGTCTGTGTGTATCTTTATAGGTGAGGTGAGTCTCTTGTAGGCAGCATATAGTTGGGTCCACCTTTTTAATCTAGTCAGCCAGTCTGTGTCTTTTGAGTGGGGAATATAATCCTTTTACATTAAGAGTTGTTATTGAAAAGTGTTGATTTACTCCTAGCATTTTACTGATTTTTGTTTGGATGTCTTAAGTGTCTTTTTTTCCTTCCTTTCTGGTTTACTGTTTGTCTTCTGTATTTGTTGGTTTCTTGGGGTGGTAGGTAAACTTTTTTTTCTCTTCATTGTTAGCATTTTTATTTTACGAGGGGTTTTTGATTTTTCTTGAGTTTTTATGGCAGTGGTAGTTATTTTTCAGGTACCAAACCCAGTAGTCCCTTGAGAATTTCTTGTAAGGGTGGTCATGTGGTAGCGAATTCCCGCAATTTTAGTTTGTCTGAGAAATATACTATTTGCCCTTCATTTCAGAAGGATAGCCTTGCTTGGTAAAGTATTCTTGGCTGGCAGTCTCTGTCTTTTAGTATTTTGAGTATATCATCCCATTCCTTTCTGGCTTTTAGGGTTTGTGATGAAAAGTCTGATGTTAGTCTGATTGGGGCTCCCTTATAGGTGACTTGACACTTCTCTCTTGCAGCTTTTAAGATTCTCTCTTTGTCTTTGAGTTTTGCCAATTTGACTACAATGTGTCTTGGAGAAGACCTTTTTGGGTTGAATACATTTGGGGATCTTTGAGCTTCCTGAATCTGAAGATCTATGTCTTTCCCTATACCTGGGAAGTTTTCTGCCACTATTTTGTTGAGTATGTTTTCAATGCAATCTCCTTTTTCCTCCCCTTCTGGAATACCCATGATTCGGACATTTGAGTGCTTAAGGTTTTCTGTTATCTCTCTTAGATTTTCTTCAATGTTTTTAATTCTTTTTTCTTTCTTTCTTTTTTTTTTGTCTGCCTGTGTTATTCCAAGCAGCCCATCTTCAAGGTCAGAAGTTCTCTCTTCTACTTCTGCAAGCCTGCTGGTTAAACTCTCTGTTGTGTTTTTTATTTCATTGAATGAATTCTTCAGCTTGGCAAGCTCTGCTACATTCTTTTTCAGGGCATTGATTTCCTTGTACATTTCTTCTTTCAGGTCCTGTATACATTTCCTCATTTCATCATGTTGTCTAGCTGAGTTTTCTTGTATCTCATTTAGTTCCCTCAGAATTGTTGCTCAAAATTCCTTGTCAGTCATTTCAAGGGCTTCTTGTTCTATAGAATCTAGAGCTTGAGAGTTGTTATTCCCTTTGGTGGTGTACTTTCTTGATTTTTCATATTTCTGGTATCTTTCCTTTGGTGTTTAATCATTGTGGCAGGGGATTTCACGGTCCACTTGTTCCACCCTATTGTCTGCCTAGGATCTTGCTGGGATTGCCAGTTTGGCATGGCTGCTTTGGTGCCTGTGGGTGGGAGGCTTGGGCCTCTCTGGGCCATGGGGACTGGACTGGGTTGTGAGTCCAGCAGTGGCACCTACCTGCTCTGGTGCGTGGGCACCTCAGGGCATGTGGTGGTCGTGGCAGTGGCTCTTTGGCCTCTCTGCATGGCTTGCACTCTCCTGGGCTGTGGGGGGATCCCATGTCGGTGCCTACCTGCTCTGGCGCATGGGTGCCTCTGAAAATTTTATTTAAAAAACAGCAGAATTAATCAGAGCAGAATTCACCAGCCAAAATGGATTTACTTAACACTGTACAAAAGTACACTAAAAGCTTTGAGAAGGATATTCAGATCATTCTTTTCTATGGATAAACTGATGTAGTTTTCAGAATAATGATGTAGCCTTCCAGAATAAAACTTTATGATGGGTGTATTAGTCCATTTCTGTTATTTGTAACAAAATACTCGAAACTGATTTATAAAGAAAATGATTTATAAAGAGAAATGAAATTTGTTGTTTACAGTTTCTGAGGTTGGGAAGTCCGAAGTCCATCTGGTGTTTGCGACAGTAACTCAGGAGTCTCACATTGCAAGATGATGGAAGAAGAGAGAGCAGACAGAGAAAAAAAGACAGTCTCTCTTTTCTTTTAAAGCCCTCAGAACCATGCCCTTGGCCACCATTTTTAATCCATTCACTACTGCATGGTCCTACAATCCAATCACCTCTTCAAGGCTCCACCTTTCAATTGCCATAATAGAATTTTCCACTCTCTTAACAGTCACAGTGGGGGCTAAGTTTCTAATACATAAAACTTGGGGGACACAATTCAAGCTTCAGTGAGTTTTGGGGGGACATAATACAATCAAGTACAATGGGTAAAGATTTTATGCATTTCATACTTATTATTATTTTTCTTTCATAGAGCCATATAAGTTTAGATTTAAAAGCTACCTTTGAATTGTCCTAGTGAATTCGTTAACACTTCTCATTTTACAGAAATGTATTTTGTTTTAAATTAGCTTACATCCCTAGGAGAATATATGGTCACACAGCTGGTAAAATGCAGAATTAAAATTAGAGTCGGGCCAGTCCTCTTTCCATTATGTCGTGCTATCTACTATCAACATTGTCTTATTGAAATTTGGTAATTATTTTAATACTTTTTATGATCCCAGAATGATTCCAACCTATGTTTAATTATACTAAAAGTCTTTGAAGTAATAATAATCAAAATATATCAATTACTAGTTTTTCTCTTTTTTTGCACGTTGACTTTTTGTTTTATTAACAAAACTCATGCACATAGTGAAAAGTTCAACTAATACGAAGGTCATTGTCTTATTGAAATTTGGTAATTATTTTAATACTTTTTATGATCCCAGAATGATTCCAATCTATGTTTAATTATACTAAAAGTCTTTGAAGTAATAATAATCAAAATATATCAATTACTAGTTTTTCTCTCTTTTTGCACGTTGACTTTTTGTTTTATTAACAAAACTCATGCACATAGTGAAAAGTTCAACTAATACGAAGGCAAAAACCAGCATTCCCCTGCCTATCACTTCTTACCCCCCATCCAGTTTCCGAGAGTCAACCACTTTAAACTCTTTTAGCTGACTATTCCTTGTAGTATTTGCTTCCATATTGCTAAAATATAGGCTTATACTTCTATTTCCTAATTTAAATATTTTAGATATTATTTATTGATATGTATGGGTTTAATTCTTCACATCGTTTCTGCCTTTTTTCCCCTATTCTTTCAATATCTTTAGCTCTAATTTTAGTAAATTTAACAATGAGTGCTGTCATGTGTTGAATCATGTTCCCCAGAAAGATATGTTGAAGTCCTAATCCCTGGTACCGGTGAATGTGACCTTATTTGGAAATAGGGTCTTTGTAGATATAATCAAGTTAAGATGAGGCCATTGGGATGAGTCCTAATCCAAAATGACTGGCATCTTTAGAAGAAGAGGAAACACCATGTGATGACACAGGGGAGACTGGAGAAATGCAGCTGAAGCCAAGGGACACTAAGAATTAGTGGCCACTACCAAAAGCTAGCAAGAGGCAATGTTAGAGTCTATTTAGAGTTTTGAAAGGAACATGGCCCTGCTCACATCTTGATTTTGGACTTCTAGTCTCTAGAACTGTGAGACAACAAATTTCCATTGCTTTAAGTCACCCAGTTTATGGTACTTTGTTTTGGTACCCTAGGAGACTAATACAATGCTTAGCTTATTATGACAATGTAAGCATTTGTTCGCTGCAGAACTCAGTAGTGATTCTCCTTATGATGATGACTGACAATATTTTCACTTGCATAATTTTTGTACATGATTTTTTCAGAGTGCTCAACTGGATCATCTCTTCCTTTAGGTTCCAATGAAAAGTTCTCATACTTACAGAGCTTTCTGTCCCCTTGTTTCAATATGGACTGTTTTCTCCCTAAACCTGCTCTACAAGTGTCACCCTAGGGCTTAGTGACACTAATATTTTTGGGTTGAGGCCACTGTTTCCTGGGTTCTATGTCTTCCTATAGTTTTATTTTTCTCCCACATCTTGCTGGTGCATGCCTTTCAGTGATTTCTTAATCAAGAGTAATAGGAGTTGAAAGACTTTTACAGGCATTTCTCTCCAGGCATCTAGCATGGGCATTGTGGGTGAAAAGGCTATTGGCATGTGTTTCTTTGAATGTGTCCTATTTTTATTCTTTTACTTTTAATATCTTCCCATTATTCCTGGTGTACTGAAGGGTTTTGATGTGTCTTGCTGTGGTTTTTTCCCATTCATGTGCTGGGTACAAGATCCTTCAGTTTAGAGATAAGTGTTCTTTAATTGTGGGTCCCATTGGTTTCTTATGCTGCTAGTATTCATGTGGTAGAACCTTGTCTGCTATATCCTCAGTGCCTTGCACAGAACCTTCAATACACTTAGCATTCAATTAAATCATTGTTGAATGAAGGAAGGAATAAATGTACTGACCTTTGAATAGATCCTCCAGATATCTCTAACAGTTTTACTACTGACAATAGATGAAAACAAATGGCAAAGCCCAGACTTGGAAAACGTGACCTAGTCCACATCTATGTTAAAACAATAGAGAAATGGGAGGAGGTTCATATAAACTTCAGGTAAGTTAGTTTCACAAGAGAAAAGAAAGATCGACTTCTACTAGAAGGGAAGAGAGCTGACTTATTGATCTCCGCCTTCTAAAATGGGTGCCATTATCTCACATTATAGCTGATGAAACTGGGGCTCAGAATGCTCAAATCACAACTAGAAAATGGTGGAGCTGGAATTTGCATTCAGGTGTTTTTGTCCATTTATTTAACAAATATTTATGGAGGCTCCACTCAGTGCCAGTCTGTGGGCCAAGGCTATTTTAGCTTTTGAACTCCTGTCTTTTCCTCTATCCCTCTTGCCTCCAAGCAGTGCAGGCAATGAGGAAATTATACAGCTTAGTTACCTAAAATAGTATAGCACAGGGGTATATAAGGAGACAAAACTAAAATTTCATATTAGCGTTTATTGAAAAACATAGGAACAATAATGGAACTGAAATGCAGTAGTAGTGGAAGAAACAGAAAGGGTTGATAAAGAAGCCTGGACGATCGGGTTAGAACCTTACCCAGACCCTGCTGCATTCACCTTTCTCTCCACTCACCACCCTCCCCTCTGCTTTCAACAATGCACACAGCAGTGTCCGGGGCATATTATAGATGCTAACAAGCACTTATAAATGAAAATTGTGTAAATGGCTTGTAACTTCTTATTTGTCAAGTTTATTTGCTCACAGAAATCTCCACCTTTTTTACAAATCACAATTTATATTACACTGTAAGCTTGTTTTGCAGAACACACACTGGAAAATATTCTTTAACCAAGGGGTTGCTTAATGTGGATAGATTGCAAGGGTGTGAGAGCGGGAGCTGTGATTCTAGTGCCCAGCACAATGCCCTGACCCTCATCAGTGTTCGGTGAGTAGTGAATGAATGAATGAATGAATGAACGGATGAGAGAATGTAAGCTCCTTCACAGGGCTAATGGGTGTAAGTGGTGTTTGTCTTTGCTGCTTTTGCTGCTCATTGTAAAAGGTAGAGAGCCTTCACAGAGCCCCTCAGATGAAATCAACCAGGCAGCTGCTTACTTTTCCCAGCACTAGTATCCAGGGAGAATGAGTTTAAATACTCCTTTGTTTAGTAACTTTTCTCTCAGGCCTCAGAGGTGATTTCAGTTACCAAAATAAATAGGGGTTTCTCTTTCCCTACCAAAAGATATTAGGAGTTATCTGATTCTTATAACACAGCTTTCAAAAGTAGCTATCCCAAATGGATCAGATTTGGAAGGTGTTTTGTTTATCTGGTACATGGATCAATGGCAGCCAGAAAAGTCCATATAAAAGAAGAGGAGCCCTTATCTGGATGGAATTTAATTAAAAATAAACAAGAGGATGTCTACTACTTTAGGACAGTATAGTTTCTTACAACAATTTAATTTCCTTTCAAGAAAGAAGATGATATAAACCTGTCCAGATTCCAGTGTGTTAAGGCCTATCCTGCATCGTGTTATTCCCAAGGGTGTTCCTCCCTTCCCACCCCCTACCCCGACCTTCAATTCTTTTTTGTCAAGTAATTTTTCTTCAACACATGAGTTCCATTAGCCGATTCAGTTACACCCTGCCCAGTATCTCCATCTAGTTAATTTTGACAACACCACGAGCTGGAACTCTAAACCAACAATTCCAAAAATAGTTTCTTTGAAAACAAAGATGCAATCGCAAATAGATTGGATTGAAAAGTTCTCTGTATAATGTCTTATGAGGTTCTCTTAAAAAAACACAAATGTAATGAGCCAACTCATCATACCAGAGGTCTCAAGAAGTAAACCACAGAAATGCATTTATCTCTTTTGTTGTACTTAATGTAAATTCTTAGCGTGGAGACTTCATTTGGGTCTGTCTTTGTTGTGTGTCTTGCCTGTTTCAGTAACACTGGACTTTCATGGCAGGCTCCCAAAGGACACTTTCTCGTTCCATATATCCATACGAGTGATTATAACAGCATTCTTTGAGATAAGCATTTCAATTAGAGGAGATTCTGTATGAATTTGAGAAAGGATATGGAATCTTCATGACCATTTTGAAGGCATTTTGAGGCACCTTTCTTTCATTCCCTATGAGCAATAATAGTGGACATTAATACATTTTTGGAGCTTTTGCTATGTGACAGTTATCTATGCATCTAACTTGTAGTATATAATAAAGTCTTGATTATAACTCTAAGAGGTATATACTATTGTTACTATTTTAAAAATATAGAAATGATGATATGGAGGGGTTATTGCCCAAGGTCATGGACTTTGTTTAATACTGAGATTAAACAAAGAATAAAAACCATCAAATGAAACAGAGTTTGACTCCAGAACTGATGTTCTTAACATTATATGCACGATACTGCTTTTAAACCCATTCCATCGGCAATATTCTTCTAAATCCCACCCCCAGCATTTTGGGGAAAATCTCTTCTCATTCCCTAAAATTTTTCTTTTTTGATCCACACCCTCCAGCATCCACACTCTCCCTTATCTTTTAATGAATCCTGATTGTAGAAAGCAAGAGATTTTTCAATATTAAACCAAACAGAAGGCACAAATTAGATATCATTTTTTTTTACCAAGTTCCACTAAACTCCCTAGCCCACAAAAGCACATGTCACATGCAGAATCACAACAAAGAATTCCATCTATTTCCTAAAATCAAGCCAGTTTGTTTAATAACTAGTATATAAGAAGAAAAGTTAAAACTATTTCTTAGTTAATTTTGTTTTTCCCTAGTGTTTGCTATTAGTACAATGATAATGCTGATTGATTCACATGTCACATGCAGAATCACAACAAAGAATTCCATCTATTTCCTAAAATCAAGCCAGTTTTGTTTAATAACTAGTATACAAGAAGAAAAGTTAAAACTATTTCTTGGTTAATTTTGTTTTTCCCTAGTGTTTGCTATTAGTACAATGATAATGCTGATTGATAGGTGACCTGAGCTTTCAACTCACAAGCATAGCCACTTCCTCAAGGCATATCCACAGCAGCTTCCAAATTTCGAGAGGGGTTCTAGCATCAACCCAAAGTTTCTTCCCTCAGATAACCTAGATCTTGGAGTTGAGTCTAGGCCACCTGTCTAAGATATAGTAGTCAATCTAACATATGTTGTTACTCTCAACATCAAAGAGAAAGAGCCTAAATATGGATCCCTTCTTTTGAAGCTCCTTTGCTCATTCCTCTTCAGCAACCTGTAAGATAATACGCCCGTGGTTATGTGAGAGTGACAATAGGGCTCCATCTGCCTAATGAGTCCTCCTCCCCCCAAACAGTAGGTGTAAACACTCCACATATTATGAACTGAATATTTGTGTCTTCCTCAAATTCATATGTTGAAATCCTAACCTCCAATGTGATGGTATTAGGAAGTGTGGATTTGGGGGAGTAGTTAGTTCATGGCGAAGCCCTCATGAATTGGATTAGTGTCCTTATAAAAGAGACCCCAGAGAGCTCTCTAGCCCTCTTTCTGCCATGAGAGGACACAGCAAGAAGTTGGCCATCTGTGACCTGAAGAGCACCATCATCAGATGCTGAACCTGCCAGTGTTGTGACCTTGGACTTCCCAGCCTCTAGAACTGCGAGAAATAAATACTTGGTGTTTAAGTCCAAACTGCATAAGATGCATGCTTATATTTATCCATTCAGTTGTTTCCCTAAAATTAATCAAGTCAGCTCCAAAAATGAACTTCCATCTCTTTCTGTAGAGATGAATGCTGTTATGTTTTAAAATTAGCATTAAACAAACAAATAAAAACAAAACAAATAAAAACAAAGCAAATCTCATATTCACAGAGCAATTAGTTACACTGACCCTCATACATACTCACAGATTCATTTAGATTTCATTTCTACTATTTACTTGTCATTTTATGTTGACTGTTATTGCATAAACCATCCTCCTGTTTATCAAGCACTTACTGTGTTCCAGTTAATGTTTTGATATTTTCCATGTATGGTTTCTAATTTTGTTATAACCCCCTATTTTCTAACCCACTTTTTCCTTGCTGACAGAACTCCAGATTTGTTTGGAGAGAAAGTGTGCCCTAGTCCAGAAAATGCATTACCTTTTCTCTGAGCTGTCCTAAAGATCTAGACATTTCCTGGCTTTCCCATCCTCACTTCCAGCCAGAGGTGGCTAAGTGACACAGTCTGGATGAGAAGACAACAGCAGATATCTGCTAACCATTTTTGAAAAAGGTTTTGATTTGCTGGTAAAAGGGAAGAGACACACTTGTTACCTCCTTTTACCCTTTGGTTGCCTTGGAAGAGCTACAGTATCGGGAACTGTAGAGACCATCCTGAAGTGTGAGACAACACCATCAAGGAAAGATTAAAATGATTGCAGTGATGTCAGCTATCCCACCTCTGTGTCCCTGCCTGTAGCCATCCACCTCCAGAGTCAGTTATATCTGAGCTGCCTCTTTACATTAAGATCACTCACATTTTATATTACTTGCAGCTGAACACACTCCCCTCACTTTGTAAGAGATAAGTCACCATTCTTTTTCACTGATGAGAAAACAGGGGCTCAAAGAATGTCACATAATAGGAAATGCCATTCTTTTCTATTTAGAATATAGATTTATACATCTGCTATGTTCTTGACACTGTGCCAATTGCTAGGTACAAATGAGACATAATCCCTATGAGCATGGATTCAAAAATCTATGTTCAGCCTAGAGTTTCATTATAAGCAAACAAAAAAATTGTTTTTAATGTTATTTTCCTTCTTCACATCTTGTAAAGCTAAAAATTAATAGAATGATCTTTTCAGCCTGATTTTAGAAGAGCACAATCTCTGAGGGAAAAGAAACTTTGAGTGAGTATTTCTAAATGTAAGTAGGGCCTAGTCAAAAACAAAGTCATATGAGCATGTTTAGGTGCTAAGCTTATTAATCACTACACACAGTCTACATAGAATTAATGAGAGCAGTGGAATTCTTTGACTTTGGTGGAAACATACCTGAACCACAGAGATAAACTTGCTTCAATACCGTGTGATATGTTTTTCTAAGCATTTGTGCCAAGTATGATGGCTCAAATTTCTGTCTCAGTTTCAAAGCTTTCCTTTCCTGAATAGGAGACAAACTGTCACATTAATTTTCAACAAATTAAAATCAGTTAAGAGCTCTTGGCCCCAGTGCAGAGAAAATGGTTTACATAAAAACAGTTTATTTCCTCTTTTAAAAGATGGACTTCTGCCTGCTGTCTAAATGCTTCTACATACTTTTAAGAAAATCGAGTTCTCAAATCTC
Organism: Galeopterus variegatus; assembly: GCF_000696425.1. Lineage (NCBI taxonomy): Eukaryota > Metazoa > Chordata > Mammalia > Dermoptera > Cynocephalidae > Galeopterus > Galeopterus variegatus. The sequence goes on from NW_007730054.1 coordinate 199,334, forward strand.
AAGCTTATTGGGTTGCAGCTGGCACTTGAAGCTGGGGACACTCACAGAACTGGCTAATGTCAGCAGCCATAAGACTGTTAGGAAAAACAGGCTGAAGGGACACTTTTATTCTAAGTAGACTTGCAAGGCATTCCGGCTTTCAGCTCCTCAACCCAACAGACCAAACACTTCTGACTACCTCCAAAATGGCCTTATTGAGTGCTTCCATATTTAGGGTTATTAGAAAGGACTGAAGCAAGTGACCTATAACGAGGAAGGTTCAGGGCAGGCTCTGAACCTCCTCAGAGGTATGGTAATGGCCCAGCCTCCAAAGGCCTTTGATGCTGCCCGTGCGCGCTGCACATGAGCTTTCTGCTCAGTCATTTCCTCTGCACTTTGGTAGCACAGCATGAAGCCTGCTGTTAGAAACAAGGTTTATTGCTACCTTGCAAACATTTATTGGGTAATATCTAAAACATGGTGTCAAGTTTAGTAATGTGCTGTTCCGGGAACCTTTTTGAGAATTTTAGTGTTTCAGAAAATGGTCTTTTGAGAATTCTTCTGTTTCAGAAATGAAAAGTGGTGGAGATATATGTGTGTGTGTGTGTGTCTGTGTGTGAATGTACACACATATATATGCATATTGCTCAAGTATTCTCCGATTACTAAGTAGAGATGTACCATTTTTCTTTTGAGAGAAACATCTATGTAAGGTAGATCATTCTTGGAATTTTCAAGAAGTGTACTTCGAAGGGCAAATATCCGGATTTGTCATTTGCCTGCAGATATTATTTACCTGTATTTGTGCTAAGTCACTGACACAACACACATTTTAATCCTGAAGGGAATTTTTTTAGTGTTGCTATCGTACTTCGAAGGGCAAATATCCGGATTTGTCATTTGCCTGCAGATATTATTTACCTGTATTTATGCTAAGTCACTGACACAACACACATTTTAGTCCTGAAGGGAATTTTTTTAGTGTTGCTATGTACTCAACCAAGCTTAAGCTTCTCTAGTTCATAAGAAAATCATCCAATACAAACTCCATGCAGACTTTAAAAAAAAAAAAAAAGTGACAAAAGGGGAAGAGAATTCACCTTTCATTTTTACAGTGGAAATGTATACAGTGGCACCTAATTGTGGTTGTGCACGTCCTCTCTTCTTCCCGCACAGCATCTGTGTAATACCTTATCCAGGGAGGTGCTCAGGAAATATGTTCATTGATAGAATAGGTATACAGTGGCACCTAATTGTGGTTGTGCACGTCCTCTCTTCTTCCCGCACAGCATCTGTGGAATACCTTATCCAGGGAGGTGCTCAGGAAATATGTTCATTGATAGAATAGATAATGATTAAACAGATGAATAAAAGGTAAAAATTACTATTAATCTTTACGTTTTTTTCCTGTTGGATGTTCAAAGACTTTACTGATTGACAGCTAGTTGTTCTGTCACCCTAATAAGAAATAAGTGGCCATTTGAAGAGACCATCTCCCAACACCGAAATACTTAAATAAGATGAGGAACAAGATGACAATGGTCTCCTTATTTACAAAACGACATAATTGAAAGGTCCGGATCACTTCACCTCCCCCCAAAGGGCTTACTTGTTGGGCTGCTAGTTACACAACAAAGGTCTCAGCTGCAGTGCAGTGGACTGAATTGTGTCCTCCCCAAAACTTACATGTTCAACACTAACCCTTAATGTGAGGGGAATTTTGGGAGATGATTGATTTTAGATGAGGTCATGAGGGTGGGGCTGCATGATGAGATTAGTACCTTTATAACAAGAGAAACAGGGATCTCTCTCTCTCCATTTCTCTCCCTCTCTCCCAAGTGAGGACACGGCTAGTAGGCAGCTGTCTACAAGCCAGAAAGACAGCCTTTGCCAGAGACTAACTACAATGGCACTTTGACCTTGGACTTCTAGCCTCCATAACTATGAGGAAATAACTTTCTACTGGTTAAGCCATCCAGTCTATGGTATTTTGTTATGGCAGCTGGAGCTGAGTAAAACATACATCTAAATAGAGCCCATTAAGGGTAGTTCTTGATTGGCAGAAAAAATGTATTTTTAAATGGGTCATTGAAAGCTCTCACTTCATGGGTGAGAAATCCCAGATTGAGGTTCTTACATTTTGGAAAATAAAAACAAAGGAATTAATTCAACAGCCTCCTAACCTCTTTCTGCCTCCAGTTTTGCCTCCTTCAAGTATTCTTCATGCACTGCATCCAGAGGTGATTTTTTGAAAGAAAAATTTCCCACCGGCACCTCATCGTCCTAGAGCATGGACTGTTATTGCAGCCAATTCTCCTGCAATAATATCTTCCTCCTGGGGCCTTTGCATATACTGTTTACTCCTCTAGTGATCCATCCCCAATTCCCTGCTCCTTCTCCACCACACTTTGTAATAACTAAATTCTACTCAGTTTTCAGAATTCAATCAGGCCATCACCTCGTCTCTGGGAAGGTTCCTCTGGTTTTCTCAAAACTGGGAAGGTGTCTGTCCTCTGAGATCCTTCCACACTGGAGACATCTCATTTAGGTCCCAAAGTTGTAAGTGGCTGTTTTCTTATCTGTCCCTGATGCTGTATCTTCAACTCTTAGAAGGCAGGGAATACTTTTCTTCATTGTATACCTAGAGTTCAACTCAATAACTGGCATGTGTGTGCACTCAAGTTCTCATTTTCATTGAAAAAATAGGGGAACACATCACTTTCTGGGTTCTGATTACTATGACTGCTTTGACTCTTAGTCACAAGTTTTGAATTGGTTCCTACCCCTGAAGATTGTATCTCTCCAGTGTGCATGATCACTAGGTTTCAATCTTTCCTCATTCTCTCCTGATCCTTGAATTCCAGTTATTCTCTGGGTTTCAGATATAAGCACAGTTTGAGGAGCTCTTTATTCTCAATATAGAAGTTTCAGGCAGAAAAGGAATAATTCCAGGGACCATCTCTAGTTTCTCTGACCCCATTCTTAATTCCCTGAACAAGATCCATCTTTTCTTAGGTCTTATTTTCTCTCTTTTCACTTCTCTTCCCTTTCCACAATCAGATGAGATAAATATTAACTGTGTGTATTAATATGAATTTAGACTATAGAAAACATTCTTTCAGTACTTTTCAATCTTACCAAACAATGCATACTATACATCTATTACAATAAAAAATGGCAAATATTTCTGTTAGCCTTTTCTATTGATTTCTGGTAGGGTTTTCCTTTAGATAGTATTGTGGCAGTAAAGACAATCCAGCTATTTTCAAAACCATATTAGAAACTCATCAGAAGTCAACCTACTGGTTCAACATTGATCAAGTAATTTACTTTAATATTTAAAAAACTTTGTAATATTATCTTTTAATGTGAAGGCTTATCTCAGGGGGAAATGCACTTTTCAGAAAACTGATCATGTTTAGACAAATTGGTTTTGGTTTCAAATATGGCACTACAAAACAAAACAAAAGAATCAATTTTTATTTAAGATGGTGGGCAACTTGCTTTCTTTTTGTTTGGAATCTGATTCAAGTGCCTCAATTGAGCTTATCGTAGAACTAACTAAACTAAAACTCAAAGGAAAAATTTTAAAGATCGTTTTTGTAGCAATGACATCACTATATAAAATATTGGCATTTCATATTTTCCAAACAGAAACTTGGAAATAACAGAATACAAGTTAAATAAAAAAAGTTGAAACTAATCCAATTCTTTATTTTTCTTTTCATTTTTTTCTAACCAAGATTTTTATTGCCAGATTTTTCTTTGCATAATAATATATGATGAATTGTCCAGGAAAGACCCAGTGGGTGCATTTCTCTTAGAAATGAGCCTCTCTGTGCAACAGGAGACCAAGTTCTAGGGCAACACGCTTATATAGTCATGTAAGATTTTCCTTATTGCTGAACAATTGACCGCCCTGGACATTTGTCAAAAATGTGAATGCATGGAGGTCACCGGCCACCAGAGGATTCAAAACACAAATCACTCTGTTCAAGCATCCCTATTTCTAGAAAAACAATAGCAACTCAGATCATGTATCCTACTGGCAATAGTACTATCAATACTACCTTGATAGGCTAAAGCTACCTACTACACATTTTACTACTTATTTATTTAATTGCTCAGAATCATTATGTTAACCTACTAAAACTGTGAACTTTAAAATGTTTTGCTGGCATACCTTCTAAAAGAATTCTGAAAAACTATTAATCTTCTTGTACATTTTCATTTGATGTATAAAATGTCTCATAATTTGAAGTAGTTGCCAAAGATGTAATTCTGATTTTTTGAATATTACTATTTTAAAATATTTCTACAAATCGATTATAAAAACTGAAAAATATTTTTGTAAATAAGTATCAAGTATAAAAAGGTAATTTTTATTGGAAATGTATCTCTTGAAAGATGTATAGGGGTTTCCCTCATCCACTTGTTTAATGCATATAAGGATGAATATAATTTTTCCTTAGAAGGAGGCAGGGTTAAGTGGAAATGAGTGACAAAAAGGAGAGAGGGCATTGACACACTATAGAGTGTTGGGCTTGTAAAAAATTATTAGTAATTTTTGTTAACAGCATTATTTATTGGAGAATCCACAGTGTATTCTTACTAAGGTATGACACATCTAATAATCATGCAGTAGAAATAAACAGGTCAAAAGTTGATAAATGAGAGAAATTTTTGGAAAAAATTGATGAATATGTTACTTTTCCAAGTCTGAATACATGGTTAAGAAAAGATATTAACTAATTCAGTATCTGCCTTGGGTTGAATGTCCCCCCAAAACTTAGTCCCCACTGTGACAGTGTAAAGTGGATGAAAAGTCCTATTATGATAATTGAGAGGCAGAGTCTTGAAGAGGTGATTAGATTGTAGCACCATGCAGTAGTGAATGGATTAATAATGGTGATCAGGGGTGTGGTTCTGAGGGCTTTAAAAGGAGAGCACATGAGAAGTCTTGAAGAGGTGATTAGATTGTAGCACCATGCAGTAGTGAATGGATTAATAATGGTGATTAGGGGTGTGGTTCTGAGGGCTTTAAAAGGAGAGCACATGAGAGTTTCTCTCTCTGCTCTGCCATTTTCTACCATGTGAGACCCCTGCATTGCTGTAAAGCCACCACCAAAGAAAACCCTCTTCAGATGTGTTTCCTGGACTTTGGACTTCCCAACCTCTGAAACTGTAAGCAATAAATTTCATTTTCTTTATAAATTACCCAGTTCCATGTATTTTGTTATAGGCAACAGAAAGAGAATAATGCAGTA
>NW_007730054.1:205028-206823 GCF_000696425.1 Galeopterus variegatus
TATTTTGTTATAGGCAACAGAAAGAGAATAATGCAGTATATATTTCTCTTATTTGGAAATGTGATATTGATTTGTAAGGAATAATAGTAAAGCTTTTTTCTCTCTTCCTCCTTAAAAATCATGCAAAATGTGCAACTGAGATAGAGACTGAGACATGAGATGATTGAGAGGATTTACTAAGCTCCTTGTTTATATTGGGAATGGGGAAAATGAAGAGAGGGTATTTTGCAGAGAATGGGATTTCCCATCACATATTTTATAAATCTTATTATTCAGATCCTTAGATAGATAGACAGGTAGATGGGTAAGTGGATGGATGGATGGATGGATGGATGGATGGATGGATGGGTGGAAGAAAGGATGGACGGATGCATAGATAGATAGTTAGGCAAAGCACAGAACCTTGCCATGAGTTTGCTGCCTGAATGAAATCAGGCATTGGAGGCTTCAGTATTTCTTTTTGATGATATTTGGTTTGTTTCCACAGATCTTTCCCACTGGGTGGGACATTCTTTGACAGTACTTGTGGTATGAAAGAGGGAGGTGTTTAAACAAAAGCTAACATTTTTGTGATCCTAGTAAAGAACTCTACAAATATTCTGAAATCAGAATATTTCAATAAGGACTCAAATAACCCCAATTCTAAAGAACAGGCTTTGTTCCTAGAAGAAATATATTTAAGACAGATGAGGAAAGATATGAACCTCTAATGTCAGTTTATGGTGTGTCAATAAAGATGGCTTGTCCGATACAAATATTCCATAATGTCCCTTATTTCCTGCTTTGTAGAACATAATGCACCACAATAGGACTCAAAATGAGTGAGAATTATGCTTTTCTTTGGTACACAGGGAAAGAATAATGTTGTTAAGGGGACTGGGAATAAAAGAATCTGCCTGATGTTGCGAACACAGGCACATTTTCAGGCACATCCCTTTTAAGAAAGAGTAAACGAATGGAATTTAGGATCTAGAAATTGTCTCCGTTAACCCATTCATCACTAAGTACCTCACTGGAAAGTCTTTCTAGACCCCTGGGTACAAACAGAATTTATTGGTTCAAATAGTAAGAAAGTTTAGAGGCAGAGCAGGAATCAGGGCTGATTTGATTCAATGTTGATGAGGAACTTGCAAACCCCTCCTAGTCTGTGGAAGCAATTAACCTTAGAGTATGGCCAGTGCTTCCTACAACCCTCTCCTAGGCTGGATAAAACTACGATCCATCTGGAAGAGTGGTTGCCTTGATGTTGGTTCTTACCCCTTCCATCTCCCATTGCTCCAAGGTAGAATAGAAGAGATCACAAAGGACTTTGGGGAAATCCTATAGCAGGAGGGTAAAGAGACAGTTCACTTTTAAAAAGAGATCACTTTGTTAAACTAAAAATTTCACTTTTACAATTTTTCTGTCATTATTAAGTTGCATTCCCTTTCAAAGCCCTTGAGTCATTATGCCTATGCACATCCTTTCCCTGAACATTGTGGAGTCAGCTCTCTTAACCCCTGATGGCAGAGAGGGCCCATATTTTCCCTGGGATGTTTATTCTCACTAGTGCTGGCCTTCATCCAGTGTCACCACCACACCACAATGGGATTTAAACTATAGGAATTATTGAGGCTTTCTAACTTCTAATGCTTTTCAATGAATGCAAATCTGGCTTTCTACAGTGGAAAATGTTACTATTAATTTTATTGCAGATACTGCTTTTATCACCCATTCTCAACACATAACCAACTTAGAGAGACTGCGTATAGCAGATATCAATTCCATACCATTTGATATTAATCTAGCTAATATT
>NW_007730054.1:207775-209188 GCF_000696425.1 Galeopterus variegatus
AGAGAGACTGCGTATAGCAGATATCAATTCCATACCATTTGATATTAATCTAGCTAATATTACATCCCATTCCAAAATATGACTATAGGAAACCAAAATATGCCAATCCCAAGTGTGCCTTTTTTTGGCATAAGGATTATTTTGATCCGATTATATTAGAAAACAGCAGACACAGGGGAAGCTCTGAAAACAAGAATAAGAGTTATCCTTTTGTAAGAGAAATTTACATCTATAAAGGAAATAACCATTTGTGAAGGTGTCTTTCTCTGCACCAGGAAGAGTAGGAGGACTCCAAAGCACCAGGGACTCCCCGATAGAGAAGAGGACTAAAATCTACATGACAAACCTCACCCTTGTGTAAATTGCTTTCCTGGCTACCTCATGATAGCTGGGCCTTCCCCAAACTCTCCTTTCTTTTTTCCATTATTATTTAAGCCATTTTGAGAATCTACTCTTGAGAATTACTCATTCCCAGAATATCTTCCATGCATATATGAAGTATATATATCACTAAACTTCTGTTTGTTTTTCTTTTGTTAATCTGTCTTTTGTTTCAGGGATTTGTCCCAACTAAGAACCATGAAGGATAGAGAGAAAATTATTTTTTCTTGCCTGCACTAATGTATTGGACTTTGAATTTAGATTAAGACTTGATGTTGATGAGAACTACTTAATAGATACACTGATTTCTTTGATGTAGCTCTCAGTTTGCTTTCCTGGACCCTCATAGGCCGAGATATGGTTCAAAGAGCTGGGTTTAGTTACACCTTTTAGAAGTGTAGCTTTAATTTGGCAAATTAAATTCACAACTGTGGGAAATTCTATGTACTAAATTGCCCAGGAAATAAAAAATGGTCATAATAATATTTGCATAGTACCTTTAGTTTATAAGGTATTTTCACACTTAAGATTTCATTTCATTCATTCCCTTATTTATGCTTTCAAAATATTCTTTAATGGCCAAATGTGCCTTAGGACTAAAGATGAGGAACAGACAGTCTGTCCTCTCAGAGCTTATAGTCTATTGTGCATATTTAGGACTTTGGATTTACAGGTTCATTTGAGACTCAGTCCCTGGAAAAAATGCACATCATGTACACAGAATTTTGCCTGTGCCTCTAGATGGTCCACAGGCAGTACCTTTACCAAAGCCAAGTCTAGAGGTTCTAGGGATCATGGAACTCTGGTGCTGTAGTTCTAAAGGGCAACCCTGTTCTCTAAGTGGAGCAGGTGTTATTATCACTATTTTATAGAAAAGTAAACTAAAGTTCACAAAAGTTCAGCAGCTTGCCCTGAGGCGTACAGTTGATAAGTGGCAAAGCTAGGACAGAACTGTAGTGATTCTATTTTCTTTTTCTTTCTTTTTTTTTTTTTTTTGTCTTTTTTCGTGTCCGGCAACGGATCGCAACCCTC
>NW_007730054.1:209216-210435 GCF_000696425.1 Galeopterus variegatus
TGGGAGCGCCGCCGCGCTCCCAAGCGGCACACTGTAGCAGTGCGCCACCGGGCTGGCCCTATTTTCATTTTTTACATTAGAAGAGTAAGATACGCTCATGGCATTAAAAAAAAAATCAGTTCAGAAGGATATAAAATGAAAATGCTAGTTCTCAGTTCCCATCCCTTTCTACACCTCATTTACATTGCATTCAGGTAACCATTATTCATATTTTCTTGGTAATTTTTCCAGAGACATTTGTTCTATGCATATGCAAGCTGCCTACATGAATGTGCTTATTCTCTACATACTCTTCTGAACTTGATTTATTCACTTAAACATTTTTTCCATTTTAACACTTATAGATCCACCTCATTCTTTTTAATAGATGTATTATAACTTATTTAACCAGTGCCCTCTTAAAATAAATTTAGAATTGTGCTATTCTGCTTTTAAATCCATGCTTTTTCATTTCACTAGAAATAGAATAAAATCTCAGTTTCTTTGCACAGAAACAGAGACATGTTCCACCTCTGCTTTAGTTGCCAAACAGCTAAGTCTAGTACAATTCTGTCACTGCCCCATAAACACTCTTCATATGGTGGACAATAAACAACGTTCACTGTCTAAATAGCTGCTTACACATCTAAGTCACCTGCAAAGAGATGAGTTTTAATGTAATGTTGCGCAATGTTATACAATGGTATACATAATGTTAACACTTTTATCCAATCTGTAGTGTTACCAGAAATGTCTAGCTCTATATTTATTAGTTAAAGTATTTTGGTTGCATATGGCAAGAAACAAATTTGGCCAGCTTAACACTGGAAAAGGAATTTATTCATAGGATCAGGTCTGTCATGGAATCTGAGAAGTAAATGAACTTCAGGCATGAGTTCTTCCAGAGCACTGCCATTAATGTAACTCGCTTCAAACAACTTTCAGTCTCGGTATTTGCTGCCTCCAAAGTTCCCATTCTTGGAGGAAGGACATGGTATTACTCTAGAACTCACTTCTGGACCAAACAACTCTGGCCACAGGATGGAAGCACATGGTCATAACGCGGAGGTTCCTGTTTTAACCATGGTGCTGAGGCGTGAGGGAAAGGAGCCAATTCCTAAAAGAAGAAGGTTTGATGGATACAAATAGTAAGTATCCTCTGTACCAGATGGTATAGAGAGTACTAAAATAGCTCAGTGCTGTCATCCTAACCAAAGTGATGGTGATCCTTATCCTCTCA
>NW_007730054.1:210503-230151 GCF_000696425.1 Galeopterus variegatus
GAAGGACATGGTATTACTCTAGAACTCACTTCTGGACCAAACAACTCTGGCCACAGGATGGGAGCACATGGTCATAACGTGGAGGTTCCTGTTTTAACCATGGTGCTGAGGCATGAGGGAAAGGAGCCAATTCCTAAAAGAAGAAGGTTTGATGGATACAAATAGTAAGTATCCTCTGTACCAGATGGTATAGAGAGTACTAAAATAGCTCAGTGCTGTCATCCTAACCAAAGTGATGGTGATCCTTATCCTCTCAATTTTAACACCCTGTTTTAATATCCAGTGTAGAATTCAGAGTTCATTTCTTATTCGCATAAACTCTTGTGCCTACCAGTCATGAAGTCTAAAAATGACAGAGGCATTTTAACTAGCTACGAGTTAAATGACCACTAGTCACCCTTTTGAAGGGCATGACACCTCAAAAGGAAACAAATTTGTTGATGATACATTTCATCTGTTGGCTGCTGGTTTTCTCACAGATAAAGTCACCTCTGTAATAGTATATACATAGATATGTTTATTTTATTATATTATTAACTAAACACAGTCTTCAAAATAATTGGAAAAATGCATGAAGGCAATAAAAATGGTTATTACAAAAGGCCTGAAAGTAGGAAGTTTCAATAAATATTAACCTACTCGAATTTTTGAAAATGAGTTAATTGTGTTTTGACAAATGAGGTCGTCGCATTAAAGTTTTATTTGAGGTCATTGAACAATATCTCACTTTGTTCTTAGCTCTTCAGGCCTTTGGGCATAATCCCAGACAAGGCCTAAAGCAAACTGTGAAGTAACTGGAAATCCTTAGATGAGCAAATTTGATTTGAAAATTTGCACTAGCAAAAAAAAAAAAAACAAAAAGGGCCGAGCCTGTGGCGTACTTGGGAGAGTGTGGCGCTGAGAGTGCAGCAGTGCTCCCGCCGCGGGTTCGGATCCTATATAGGGATGACTGGTGCGCTCACAGAGCTCACTGGCTGAGCACGGTGCGGCCAGTCTCAAAAAGGAAAAAAAAAAAAAAAAAAAGAAAATTTGCACTAGCAATTGTTGTAGAAAACATTCTGTATGTAACTGTTGGAAAAGAGGTATGGCAGAGAGATTGAGAGCTTGCACTCTCAGGAGCAAACCTAACTTGGTTGAAGTCCTGGTTCTGCCTCCTGTTAGCTGTGCAACCCTGATACATCACCGAATTACAAATGGCCTGCCTCTCTCTTTCTTTGTATACAAATAGAGAAAATAATTACCTTATAGGATTGTTGTAAGGATTGAATGATACCTGGTATATAAATAAATGTTTTGAATTATTACCAGTAGTAAATTTCCCATTTTCCTTCATTTACCAAAAAGATAAGGAAGATAAATTATTATCTAAAATGCCTGGTCTTCCATACGTTTGTATAGGGTTTTAAAAAATTACTTTTGCAATTTAGTTTTGTTTAGAGATCATAACTTGGCCCAAGATTTGACAATTTTATATAATATCATCTACAATTTTGAGACATAGAGAGATTTCAAAGATGTACAATGTTAGTAAAAAATAACCCAAAGTTTTCTGACCATCACTTACTCTTCAAAGCTTTTAGACTGGCTCTTTGAGTAATGCACAAGGATTAAACAATTGTAAACGAGTATATTGATGTCATGATTGAGGTACTACCATGTCATTTGAAAGACCTAAACTACTAAAAACATGTATTAGCCTAGACTCCAGTGAATTAATTTTAAAAAGAATCATAATAAAATTCATACTGTAACTTTTAGTAGTCTTTATGTATGACAGAGAACTAAACTCCAAACGTGAAAATATCTTCAGTGTTTGAGTCTTCTAAATTTTTATTTGAAGGCTTTTTTAAATCTCAAACTTTCTTATATGTACGTATATGTTATTTGTCAGTTCTATTAGTATGAATTATTGATATATTAATATGGCATTATAAGAATTATATTCTAGTGGCTTTCCAAAGACATTTGAGTGATTCTAGTCCCAAATTTATTCATGTTATTTACTCTAAGTTTTATGATAGATTGAAAACAAACAATTTTTTATTAAATTTATGCCAAAATTATTTCATTTTTATATGACTTCAGCAAGTATAACTGAGTCTTTGAGCCAGAAGAGAAATGCATCAAATAAGGGACTTCGTGTTTGTTCAAGCAAAGCAAAGTCTGACAAATGCATGTTACTTGTGACATGAAAATGCATATCCTGTGCATGTCTGAATTATTAATGAAGGTAGAGCCAGAATGAAAAAAATGAGTGAAATTGAATATTTTCAATCATATTTTCCCATTGGGAATATATTTTATCCTAAATTTGCATTTAAAATCCGATTTATGACCTACTTAAATGTTGAAGATAATATTTAGTAAGTGTAAAGAAATTATTTCTCCTGGATAATGTCAAGAGGTGAAATGTAAGGGATACTTGAATCCTACTCTCTAATAAAGTCAGGCAAAAAAAAAAAAAAAAAAAAAAAAAAAGGGATGATCAATTCTACCACTTCACAAATGGGGGGACTAGATCAGAATCTAAACATTTTTTGCATAAACTCTTGGAAGATGTCCCTCCATAAATTGACTACAATATGACTGAAAGGCAACTGAAAGTCTTTTGAGATATTAGATTGATGAATGTAAATGAACTTCTACATAGCTTGAAAGAGTTAACAATATTTTTCAGGTATTGAGTAAGTAGCTGGATATACCAGACCATGATACCATTAAGAAGTTACAAGCCACATAATGAGTTAAGAGAAAACTGTAAAAAATAAGAGATATTTCAAATACAAGTTTACTGTCAGGTAATAATGAACACACTCTTTATTTAAAAGAGAAGAAATGTTTGACAATACATCTCTATAAAATCTAGACTTTCCCTTAATGTTCCTTAGCTCTGCAGAGAAGCCAATGACATTTCACACTTTCTTTTATTGATATTTATTTGTTATCTGATGTTCTTGGAAGCATTCAAGGAGACAAATAATGTACTCGACATTTTATAAGGTGTTTACAGTGTTCATCGCCTCACCCACAATCCACAATCCATCTTGCTTGATGGAACTGGGCCCTTGGAATCACATTTAGTCCATGAGATTGTGTTTTCAGTAATTGCTGATTGAATAGGAGTCCTACTACTTCTGACCCATGCTAGACCATCTTTCTCTTCCTAGTGTTTGAAATTGTGATGAAGAGTATTAGATTCTACTAGTTCTTTAAACTAAAAACACATAAACTCCAGAGCTATAAGATAATATCCTGTACTTTATGCCTGGAGAGGCAGAGGAATAAGTCTACAGGAAAATATAAATGAAACAGAAGCACAGAGAGAAACCCATGGCAGGAAGGAATGTAAAAGGCTGTTCTATTTAGACAGTGGAGTATGAAGGGGGAGCCTGGAAGACAGACTAGAGAGATAAGCAGGGGCCAGATTATGCAGAGTTTTGAGGTCATAATAAGAACTGAGAAATTTATCATAAAAGTCATCAAAAGGTTTGAGGCAGAGAAATGATACGATCAGATCTGCATTTTAAAACAGTGGATTAGATGGAGTGGATAGAGGAACATTTGTTAGGAAGTGACTGCATTAGTTTATATGGCTTGGGCTAGGCTAGTGATGATGGTTAAAGTGCAGAAAGGGGAATGGATTTGAAAGTGATTTCAGAGGTAGAATTTACTGACTTGGTGATTAATGTGTCCCAAGAAGAGAGGAAAATTCGAAAGGGACAGCTGCAGTTATCACTTGTGTTATCTCATCTGCTCTGATTAGAAACACAGGACAGGGGCATATTTGGGGTCAAGTTTACTTCTGTTCATATTGAGCTTGAAGCTCTGTTGAGACATTTAAAAGGAGAGGCCAAGTATGCAGGTCCTGAGTTCAAAACACAGATCCAGGAACAATTTCTAAATTTCTTGGTATATGTGTGGTACTTAAAGTGATAGATATACACTTGATATTTCTTAAGATTGGAGAAAGTCAGTAGAAAGGAGGGCTGGGGTGGAGTCCCAAGCTGACCCAAGATTTAAAGGTCCAGCCAGCATAGGAGGAAACTAATGAAGGATCCTAAAAAACAAAAACAAAAAATAAACCACCAGAGAGTGGGAAGAGAGGCACTGGGAGAACTCTGGTTATATGGCCACAGGTATTTTAGAGGACAAATTTTCTAATAATTGGTGGCAATTTTTATGGAATCTCCAATTTCTCTTCAATTTACAGGGAAATATATTGGTTATGACAAATCAGCTCACAGACACACAGCTAGCTTTGTGGCAGAATTGCGCTAGAATTCATGTCTGCTTTCTCTTAGTGCAGATCCCTTTCTTCTCTACAAAAAATCCAATGGCCATTATTTAGCGGTTCTGTCCAAAGTTTTGTCAGAAAGTCAGTGAAAGGGTACAACAATGCTAAATGGCAACTGGCAGAGGAGGGAGGCTTCAGAATTCCCCGTTGGCCTGTGCGCTGCATTAGTGCACCCAGGAAGCTCTGCAGTCTCCACGCTCTTGCCCATTGGTAACGTGAGAAGATTGAATTATCCCCTCTTCCTGGAGTTCAGGAAACTGCATGCATGGAGTCCGCCTGGCCACTAGAGGGCTCTAACCACACAGGTGATAGTTTGTGTAGCGCTCCCAGGGCCTTCAACAGTGTGTCTCAAAGGCTATCTGTGAAGCTAATGTGTATTTGTGCAGTTCAGTCATACAATAGAGTTAGTGTTAGAAACACTGGCAGAGAAAAAAAATAGATGAAGTGATTATGTTTCCCTGTGCTTGCAGATCTTTTCCCAACTGTATATAATTTACACAGGTTGGCAACATACAAAATTCTTTGTTAGCAAGTTACAGTGTACAATTACCTTTACCTCTTAACTCTTTTTACCTTTCTTTCTTTACCCTCTTGTTCCTTCAAATAATTTCATCCTTCTTTCCTTCTTTATGAAGCTTGCAAAGAGAAAAAAGAAATTACACTAAGACAGCATATGGGAAGTTCTCTCCTTTTTCTCACGCTTGCCCTACTGGTCTACCATAAACACTTTTTCCTAGATGCTTCTTAACACACAGAGAAATAATGTAAAGTTATTTTCAGAGTCCAAAATCAAGACTCATGCTCTAACAATGGAATACAACTTTTAAAAGTGAGATACATTGTCATCATATATTGCTCCCGATTTTGTCATGAATAAGGCCTACTATTTCTAAATGCACTAGATTTGGAAATGATCTGTTACAAGATTTGGAACAATTTTTCGAGTGGCCTTGGGACTCAAACTCACACCCAGTGAGTGAAGCCTTGTGAGGAAAATAGAGTAGTTTAGTCAGGCCCCCTCACCTCAGGTCTGGCTGGGTGTGGTGCAGCACATCTTTTGTAAACAAGTTGTGTGGGAGTACAGTTAGCATGCATGTGCACCTGTGTATCTTTTGGCTTGTTGCTATTTTTGTGTGTCCTTTGGTATGTGAGGCAGTGGCTCTGAACTGCTGGTTGGCAGAGCTCATATCTAAAAATAAAGCCTATTATTTCTTCACCCACAGCTCCAAGGAACTTTTTCCTTTTTTCTAGCTCGTAGACCTCCGTGTGAAGGGTTTGTGACCCAATCTGGACAATAGGCTTGAGGGGTTTGTGAGCTCCAGACCCAGCCCTTGCTTTACAAGCCTTTTCATCTAATCCCTCAGCTGTACCTACTGGAATGACATCATGGGATTCCTGGGTGTGAAAGCTTGATCCTGGCAGAGCTTTCCTCCTTGCTCTAAGAAAGGTGGGTTCTCCAGGCAGACAGTAAAGTAAGAGGTTTTTCTACTTTCTTTTCAAAATGAGTTAATTCTGCTTTAGAGCTAAAATGTTTAAAATCCCCAACAGATCTCTAGAGAGCATATTTATCATCAGCTCACAGCTTCACTGATCTCCTTACCTTCAGAACATTCCTGGAAGAACAAGCCTACCATTCAAGCTGACAGTCAAGTCACACAGACTAGACAGTCCAAGATAAGTAGAGTCTCACTTGGACATGTTGTACAACCAAAGGAATGTGGGAGTAGAAAGTTACTATGCAACCTCTTTCCTCATTAAAGGGAATCACACTAATTACATTAGAATGCTAGCTTGTCTCGGATGAGCTCTCTATATTTCTGTGTGATGGATTTCTCCTTATTTTGTTAATGCCAGATTATTTAGGAATGTGACTTCCATATGTGACATTTCCATTCATGTTTTATTGTACTAAGATACATGAGAAAATACAAATGTATAGATGGTAGGTTTTCAACTGATTCATGTCTATTAAACTCCTTACCACATGTGGTATTGTATTATACTTGACACCATTTTTATAATTCAGAAAATGGGTTTCAAATACATTTTTGGCCAAAGATCATAATCAGACATCTCATATGACTTGTGGATTTTACTCTTTACATTTTGCTTTAATCAATTGACATCACCTTTGATCTAAGAAGATTCTGAAATAAACTAGAATATATAAACAGAGGCATCAAATATCTTCTCCTAATAGCCACTTCTAGGATGTCTCCCAAATCCTTCTTGATTGCCAGCAGAGGTATTATTCAAACACAGTTTGAGGAACATGATGGAAGAGAATATTTTGTGTAATGGAAACAGCAGGTGGCTATAAAGTTTTAAAAACTGGCATAAGCATTGTCTCTCAATGGTTCTCTTTACCCACTAAAAGCTTAGCCATTGGGATGATGGGACTCTAAGGAACATTTCTCCTCATGGCTCCATCTGTTTCACTCCCCACCCCTTTCCCATATATGAATCACAAAAGAGTTTTGAAATCACCGGTAAAGATGAAGATGGATGTTTCCATCCGCAACTCTGGTCTCATTTCTCCACAGAGTTTTTGTTAGTTTTCTAGTGAAACTTGTTCATGTGAGATGGGTGGGCTTAGAAGGGAGGAAACAGCAGGGAAAGACGGGGAATGTTGGGGGACGAGGAGGGTGTGGTTAGATGGCATCCCAAGAAGCCTTTCTACTTGAAGAATATGCTGTAGACCTAACAGAAAATGAATAAGATGCAAACCAATGACATTATAAATCATTTCTCCTTTTACTAACGTCCAAAGCCACAGGGCTTGTCTGCTGCTATATCTATTCTAAATCAAGTTCACGTGGAATATTCCACTGGTTTAGTGTGCCAAAGAGTAAGAAAGAACCTGACAATAAATGCACATTGATTTGGGAGGGTGGAATATGTGCTACTAAAAGAATTGAGACAGTTCGAGCAGTAAGTAATAAACTCTGGAGTTATGCCATTTATAATTCTATGTGTTTCTATTAAATTTTATGCATGGGTCCTTATGTTAGTTTTAATTTAATGTTATGGTGAACTACTGACTGAATATATCTGTTTACCATGTGGGTTATAGGCATCTGTTGAATATCAGGGAATGTAATCAAGTGATTTGCCAAGAACTCCATCAGAGATGTGTCCCGTGCATTTTTCTGGGTTGAGAACACCATCTGCGGTAGTTGACTACCGGAGTCCAGCAGTTCTGCATCTGAACTGTGAGGCGCAATGATCAGTCCAAGCAGTTAAAGTGCCATAAATATACATCAGCATTTCTTATTTATCACAATTCTGTTACAATTTCTTATACTCCACTCTGAGAACTTTGAAATACCAACTCAAACTACCTGTGAATTTGATTCTTTTCATATCTCAGGACTCATGGGAGTAACTTGAGTTTGGGGTAGAGTATAAAGTGAGGAAGTAGATATACTTTAAGGACAAGTGAATATACTTAGGAAAATGATGTATAATTCAAAACTTTCCTAGATTAGACAGTAATAGTATGGTAGTCTGAAAATTGAGACTCAGTCTATATGGAACTAAGTATCGAGTTGTTGTTGTTGCTTTGTTGCTGTTTTTTTTTAATGTAGTCAACAGTCCAGATAGTCCTTCTAGATACAAAATTTGAGAAATCTGTATATAATTTACTGTTTTCACCAATGTTTTCATAATACTGTCATATAGATGCAACTACAATCTGTTCTGGATAGCAAAAATATTGTGCTGAATTAGGTGGACATTTTAATACCATCTTTGTTTAGAGTTGGCCATGTTTTTGAAAAAAAAATTATTTTTTGCTTTGTGTGTTTTCTGTTTCTCTGGTTTCTGGCTAAGTGTAAAGGCCAGTTATAAAGTCATGTTTTAAAAATTAAATTTAATTGCCTATGCAGTTTTCTGCCAGGTGAATTAGGTGGACATTTTAATACCATCTTTGTTTAGAGTTGGCCATGTTTTTGAAAAAAAAAATTATTTTTTGCTTTGTGTGTTTTCTGTTTCTCTGGTTTCCGGCTAAGTGTAAAGGCCAGTTATAAAGTCATGTTTTAAAAATTAAATTTAATTGCCTATGCAGTTTTCTGCCAGGTTGGTTATTTAAGCATTATGTGGAATGAGGTAGGTGGTAGTTTTAAGTACATGTTTTCTTCTTTTACCATAAGGCAGCTTGGGACACAGCTTAAAATGAGGAAGAGCTTTCCTTCACCTTGAGTCTGAGCCTCCCTGCCATGAGGAATGGCCTCAGATTGAGACTTTCCTTTGCCTTTCCTGGGCCCTATAGAATCTTGTCTTCCTTTTAAAGGGAATACATGTCATGCAGAGTCAGATCCTCCATCCAGGGAGGCCAACCTTCTACATTTCTAGCTAAAGTGGTGGGGGCCAGGTCTGTGCCCTTGTCCCAGGAGAGAAGGACCAAGGGCTCAGGGCAGTCCACATGGGTCCATAGAGACCATGTGCTTTCCTGTATCACAGCTTCTGTTGTACTATATTGTCTTATCCCCCAGTGGACTGTGACCTCTTCACAGGTAGGATCCTAGGATCTTAGTCTTTTTTGTGTCTTTAGCATCAGCACAGGGTCAAGATTAAAGTGAGTCTTCATCAGCATTTGGATGAACGAATGAATGAATGAATATTCAGTGTTAATTTTGGATAGAAATCCTCTCAGACCTCCTCACTGACCTACATAAAGATGCTGTCTTATTTCATGTTCTGCATGGACTCTTCCTGTCACCCCAGTGTGAGCACTCAGCAGAATCCGTATTACTAAGTCACCTGTGGTCCCTGTTTTTCTGTCCAGAGAAAGAATGTCAGTAATGTGAAGAAACCCTTTCCTATTTGGTCTGCACTAATAGTGTATATCTGAATTTCCTCTGGGATAGGAAATAGGGATCATCATGAGTTTACAGGACAGCCAAAACATTGTCTTGAAGGAAATGGGCTGATATATCTGATTATGGGTCCTCATGTCCTAGTTTTCTATAGCTTACTTCTTTTTTCTTCCTCTTTGATTTGACTTCTGTTTCTTGTCATATAGAGCAGGGGCTGGAAAACTAGGGCCCATGGGCCAAATCCAGCCTCATGCATGCTTTTGCCAATAAAGTTTTATTAGAACACAGCCACTCCCATTTCTCACTGCAATGGCAGGGCTAAGTAGTAGTGACAGACACCCTATATGCTTGCAAAGTGCAAAATATTTACTTTATGGCCTTTTGTAGAAAAAGCTTGCCAACCCCTGATAAACAGCAAAAATAGTGTCTACATATTTATATTGCCTCTTGACTTCTTACCTCTTCAAGGAAAGTTTCAGACCATAGTGTAACGCTTATGTAGTGAAAGCTCAGAGAGCCCATGATCAAATCCTCTTGTAATCGGTAGATCTCAGGCAAGTTACTGTGACACCCATGGGGATGTTTGCTCAGACCCCCTCCAAAAGAACCTGGTGTACTAGGCTGACAGCTCCAGATGCTGTGCCTGTGGGCCAGGCACAATGCTGGTGTGGAGGTCTCAGGCAAGTTACTGTGACACCCATGGGGATGTTTGCTCAGACCCCCTCCAAAAGAACCTGTTGTACTAGGCTGACAGCTCCAGATGCTGTGCCTGTGGGCCAGGCACAATGCTGGTGTGGAGGTTGTGCTTTCCTTGGGATGCTCCCAGCCAACAATGGTACATGATAGGACTAATGGTGCTACCCCATCCTGCCCTACCCAGGTATGTTCCAATGAGCATGTTTACTTGGGGACTCCCCATTGGCCTGGCTAAAGCTATGTCAACTGTGCTGTGGTCTGAGGCTCTTCTTACTCCATCCTTCCTTTCCTCTGTCCCTTCACAGGGTCCAACCTGCATCACAGTCTGAGGATTCTCCCTGCCTACTTCTGCTCCCTTCTTCTTATTTTTTTCCCAGGAGTTTCACCAGTAAATCTCTTGCACACATCTAAACTGTCTCATCTTCTGCTTCTCAGAGGACCCAAACTGACACATGATTTAACTTCTCCTGGCTTTAATTTCCTCATTTATAAAGGGATGCTAAAAATGATAACTGCATTATAGAGTTTCTATAAGGATTAAGTAAATAATGTAGGCAACATTTTGGGCACCATTTTGGCACAGTTCTTGGTACCCACCCACATATATTGTTACTGCTATGGCCTTTGGGACGGCCCCCAGCCAGTTTCCACCTGCTGGGCCCCTCCACGTGTCTTCTTCACCACGCTGTGACTGCTCTCTGAACCCTGTGGGCACGGGCTTTCTCTCCTCTCTTCTGAGCTCCTGTCAAAATTAACAGCACTTCTTTTCGGTGAGTGATAACAGCACAGCTTCTTGGAAGAACTGACATGCATGAAACAGTCCCTGACTCACGTGGCATGCACTTCCACTGAGTCTCAAGTAATTATGTGTCTAAACAGACAGTGAACAGGAATTTAAAGGGAATTTTTATCCCACCCACCATTATTATTATTATTATTATTATTATTATTGTTTTTAAGCAATAGAAGGCACAGCATGGAGGGCAAAGTGATTGGGGACTAAAAATGCATTTTTGCCCTGGAACTCCTGAGAGTAGCTTTGATGAAACATTTCTAGAGACCCTCCTATGCCCCTTTACAGTTAATCACAGCAAAAGCTACTTGAACCCTTGCTAAAAGGTGATTGAATACTGAGAGCAAGTGAAGGGCCAGGATGCGTCTGGTCTGAGGCAGCAGAAGCAGCGCTGCTCCAGGAGTCGCCCTCCTGCCTCTGTCCCCACCCCAAAGTCAGATTATTCCTGGGTTGTGCCTTGCCATCCTGCCTTTTGCCTAAGGCAACTCAGCAACCACGCTGGGACAATGGCATTGCTATCATCCCTCTCCCGAACTTTTTTATCTTCCCAAACTGAAGTTCTGTACTGATTGATCAATAACTTCCCATTCCTTCCCTCCCTCCAGTCCCTGGCAACCACCATGCTACTTTCTGTCTCCCTGAATTTGGCTACTCTAGATACCTTATATAAGTGAAATGCTACAGTATTTGTCCTTTTGTGGTTGGCCTATTTCACTTAGCATTATGTCTTCAAGATTCATTCATGTTGTATCATGTGTCAGGTTTCCTTTTGTTAAAAGGCTGAATAATACACCATCATATGTATATACCACATTTTGTTTATCCACTTCTCCTCCGATGAATGCTTTAAGTTGCTTTCACCAGTTAGCTGTGAACATGGGTGTACAAATGTTTCTTTGAGTTCTTACTTTCAAGTCTTTTGGGTAAATATCCAGAAGTGTAATTGCTGGATCATATGGTAATTTTATTTTTAATATTTGAGTAACCACCATACTGTTTTCCATAGCAGCTGCACTATCTAACATTTGTACAAGTACTTCACAAGGGTTCCAATTTCTCCACATCCTCGCTAACATTTGCTATTATCTACTTGTTGTTGTTGCTGTTAATGACCATTCTAATGGTTGTGAACTGATAAATTATTGTGAGTTTGACTTGCATTTTCATAGTGATTAGCAATGTTGAGTACCTTTTCATGCCCTTACTGGTCATTAGCATGTCTTTTCTGGAAAAATATTCAAGCCTTTTGGCCATGTTTTAATCAGATTGCTTTTCATTGCTATTGTTGAGTTGTAGGAGTTCTTTGTATATTATGGATACTAGCCTCTTTGATCAGATATGTAATTTGTAAATATTTTCTGCAATTTCACAGGGTGCTTTTTCACTCTGCCAATAGTATCTTTTGTTGCACAAAAGTTTTTTAATTTTGATGTACCAATTACATATTTTTTTTTCCTGTGCTTTTGGGGTCATATCCAAGAAATCATTACCAAATCAATGACATGAAGTTTTTCCCTATGTTTTCTACTAAGAATTTTATAGTTTTAACTTTTACATATGTCTTTAATCCCTTTTAAGTTAAATTTGTGTATGGTATAAGGTGAGGATGCAACTTCATTCTTTTGTAAGTGGATATCCAGTTTTCCAAACACAATTTGCTGAAGAGACTGTCCTTTCTCCCATTAAATGGTCTTAATATCCTTGTCAAAAATTATTTGACCATAGATGTGAGGATTTATTTCTGGATTTTCTATTCTCTTCCATTGGTCCATATGTCTGTCTTTATGCCAGGACCACACTGCTTTTACTACTGTAGCTTTGTGGTAAGTTTGGAAATCAGGAAGTGTGAGCTTTCCAATTTTGTTCTTTTTTTAAGATTGTTTTTGTTATTTGAGATCCTTTAGAATCCACATAAAATTTAGAATAGATTTTCCTATCTCTGTAAAAAAATGTCATTGTATCAAATACACTTTCCTGAGAGAACATCTGCTACACGAATCGAAGCCTTTCCTCTCTTTCCCACTATTGTGACCTGAGCATTCTCTCTTGCTATGCTCTTCTCTTGCCCTACCAGAGTGATGACTTTTGAACTTGCCTACTGTATTGCCTATGCCTTGCTTTTTCTAAATTAGGTTGGTTGAGACCAGCAATTCGTTTGGCATCACTTTCAATAGGCAGCTATTTCACAGTAGGGTCTACATCACTCCTTGGAAGTTTTTGCCTTTTCTCTGTTCAGAGAGACCAGAAGCCTCAGACACCCTACATCTCTGTGCGCTGCTAGGATGAGTCAGGAGAAACTCTCACTCACAGCTGATGTAAACATGGTCATATGGTTAATAATGCTTGTGTGTAACTGGTAGGAACACAGCTGGAGAACATAAAGATTAAACCTCTCTCTGCCAACTGGATTTTAATGACCAAACCACAAGGGTTTGGACTACTTAAATAAAATAGGACGAATGGAAGAAAAATCCAATATTCTTACCAAAAAAAAAAAAAAAAACATGTGATTTGTAATCTGCAGGACTGTAAAACCAATGTTATATTTGAGAGAGGAAAAAAGTGGAAAGATTCCTTGGAGATGCAAGGCAGACACTATTTGGAGTTTTCAGTATTTGACCCAATAAACTGTATTATTAAAAATTTGCAGGCGAAATCTCTTCCTTTTTCCTTCTGGAGGTTTGGTTTGGTTTTATTTTTTTAGCTGTCTTCCAAAAGGAATTCCAAAGTTTTTTTTGACAATTTTATCATTTCTGACTTAAGCCTGTTGCAAATCTCTTTGAAACAACTGGGTCCAAGGGTCTGGAGGTTTGGTTTGGTTTTATTTTTTTAGCTGTCTTCCAAAAGGAATTCCAAAGTTTTTTGACAATTTTATCATTTCTGACTTAAGCCTGTTGCAAATCTCTTTGAAACAACTGGGTCCAAGGGTGGCTCAGGCAGCTGCCTGAATTCCACACAAATGTAAAAAGTCTCTTCCATTTTGAGTGCTATACTTTGCTGTAATAAAATCCAGATGCTTAAACCGTTCAAAGATTACCTTTTACAGTGTGAACAGAAGCATGAATGTAAGTGTTATGTTAAAATGCAGTTAGATTCCAATTGTTACTAAGCTTTTTGAGTGGAACTTCTGAAGGAGAGTTGAGGCAGAGAAGCCTAGGGAAAAGAACTTAAAAAACAGGCCTGGGAATGTCTTATCATGCAATCACTGGAGAGAGTCAAAATTAGATTAAGCTGCTGCAGAGCATACATAATTAACAGCAAAAGATACCAGGAGACTCCTTCTGAGACAGGCGCGATAACTCAGCAAGCAGGAGCCAGATTTCTTTTCCATGTAATTGAAGGGAAATCCCATTACGACACAAAACTGAGACCCCACTACTCAGTACTCTGTCAGCTACTGCAACTGTCTTTACTTCCCACTGGAGTGATGGAGGCGTTTTCCAATTCTTACATGTTGTGCTTTCAGTGCAGGTGAGCTATCAAAGTCTTGTTATTTATTAAAGTCTCTTAATTTATTGTTGTAAACACTACACATCCCCTGGTTTCATATTCACATTTGGTGATAGTCACACACGTCAATGTGCACCAACACCCAATTGTTATGTCAGAACAAAAGACTCACTTTTTGGTCATCAGATGGCCTGAGGGTTAAATGATAGACTAATCGAATATTCACAAGGCACAGACAGCTCAATTATTTTTGCTTTTAGCATGATGTTGGGGCACTGCTTGCAAATCCTTAGTGATCTGTCTGTGAATGGCTGAGCCAATTGCTTTCCTAGGGAAAAATGTATAGAAGAGCTTTTATCGTTTTATATTTTCAGGCATCCTCAAAGGACATTTATTACACATCCACACTGTGCAAAGTTGTTTTGGATATCTCAGAATTGAAAGTTCATATTAGAGACCAAAGATGAAAAATTCTACTGGAAGTTAAAAAAAGGAGCCTTCTGAATTGAGAGGTTTTTGCTGGGAAATGAGGAAACTGGGCAAGATTTTTCAGTTCTCTTCTGATTCTAATATTTTCTGTTTGTAAAATACTCAAGTCAGGATTGACCCTCTCTGCTTAGGAAAAGAAGAGGCTTTGGTTTTTGTGTGTGTTTTTCCACAAATATGATTGCAGAGATGTCCTGTCCCAGAATCTTTATGCTCTTATCACCTTGCCTGCTGGGTTGCCTGCCTGAATTTCTGCTGGGAGAGTAGTCCTTTGGAATAAGGGATGTATGATGTCATCAGAAGGTTCTATTAAAAATGCAATTGTGCTATGTTGGTGGAGTAGCACTAAGTCATTTTCTTCTGCTGATATGTTAACATGGAACTGGATCCCCAGAGGCTGGAACTGAGTAACCGGGGGAAGCGGTATTCAAAAAACAGAGAAAGGCTAGAGGGTGCTTGGTGGGAAGGCCAGATAGTGGGCTTCAGAAAGTGGGGTAGGAGGACCCTGAGAAAGTGAAGTACATTAAAATTATTATTATGATTATTATTCTTGTATTATTGAGACATACTTTTTGAATTTAATAGTATCCATCCAAAGACACCAAGCATTACAATTACTGATAGAACAGTGTTCATGACTCTATGACTCTGTTTTGCCCTCAGGAAGAGCAGAAAAAATTTATACCCCTGACCTTTATAGGAGGGCAGTGTTTGCTTTGATGCAATTATTTCTACAATATCTGAGCAAGTTTGTTCTTTCCTAAAAGACACCCAAAACAAGTGCTTGGTGGGGAGAAGAATGTGGTGGGGGAAGAAACAGTTGGGGTTTATATCCCCTGCCTCTTCTTAGTGCCTCTGAGCTGTGACACCAGGCAGGGTGCACCTACAGTTCAGTTCTGGAAGGAATGCAAGGGTTAGGGAACCAGTGTTTGATGATGAATGTCTTTCTGCCAAGAATTATTCTAGGTGTTTTGTATGACGGCATGTAGGTCCAGAGAAATTAAGTAGTAGGACTAGGATGATACAGCCCGAAACCGACAGAACCAAGAATCAACCAAGATCTACTCGCGCATATAAAAGTGAAGGGCGTATGGGAGAAGTCATATTTTCTACTTTTTCTCATTGCCGGAAGCCTGAGAGAAAGGCTGGGAGATAGAGTGGGTGTTTTCTCAGTGCAACCTCATTTATCAGCCCTCTGTCTCTCTCGTGTCTGTTTGGAAAAGCTAGCGAGGGCTTCCTTCATCAGTGCAGAGGCCCGTCTGCTGGGCTAGTTGTGTCCTCTGAAGAGACCCAGAAAGACTGCTGGGTACTGGAAATGATTACTTCCCTGAACTCCATATAGCCATGATATTCCTTCTCTAAAACAAAGATCCGAGAAGCTGTTGGCTTTCTCAGAAGTGTGGTACCAGCTTTAGACTCCAGGCACTTCACAGTCTGGCCCTAAACCAATTGCTCAATCTCATCTCCAGCCTTCCATCTCCCATGGCTATGTGGTGGTACCTGCAAGAGTCAGCACCCTCATGCTTCCTTGTGTTATGGGCTGAAAGGCTCCACCCGTGAGTCCACAGCCTTTCTGCAGAGAGGAGACTTCACATCTCTTCCTTCCTCCAATTTTGGAGTATCATTCTACAATCTGGATTTTTGAAATGTAGAATTTAGATATAGGGTGATGGAGTTTGGATGTGTTGTCCCCTCCAAAACTCATGTGGAAATTTGATCTCCAATGTGGCAGTGCTGGGAACTGATTGAGTCATGGAGGTGGATCCCTCATGAATGGATTAGTGCTCTCCCTGGGGGATGGGGGATTAATGAGTGAGTTCTCGCTCTTAGTTCCCACGAGAGCTCGTTGCTTAAAAAGACCCTGGCACCTCCTTTCTGTCTCTCTCTTGCTTCCTCTGGCCATGTGCTCTGCTTGTACCCGCCAGTTGCTGCCACTTTCCACCATGAGCAGAAGCAGCCTGAGGCCCGTGCCAGATGCAGCTGTCCCAGAATCGTAAGCCAAATAAACCTCTCTTCTTTATAAATTACCCAGTTTCAGGTATTCTGTTATAGCGACACAAAATGGACTAAAACACAGGGCAAGAAGCAAGGGCATCAGTGTGGAAGAAAGAGGGATGGAGAGAAAGGCCCGAGTCCCCCAGATCATGTCCCAGGAGAAAAGGAACCAGAGCTAACGTGGGTCAACATCTGTAGGGCTTGGAGTGAGAGGGGATGGAGAAAATGGAACAGGAGAGAGAGTTTTTCTCAGATAAGAGAATGAGAGTTTCCTCAAGTTGTCGGGAGCTCAAAAACTGGACAGCTCAGGGGATTTTAACAAGAATTGCTGTGTTAGGTCTCCTTTGATGTTAAGAGCTGCAAGTCAGAAGGGGAATTCCTGCTCTCGTCATGCTCCTCTGGATGTGACTCACCAGGGCTGACCCTCTGAGTCGTGGCTCCAGGCGGGCCATGCTTGCCACTGCTCATGCTTCAGCTTTACCCAAAACTCATCTATTTTCTGCCAGGCAATAGTTTGCTTTCCCTCCAAGTACAGGTTCAAGTATTATTTCCTTGGAAAAGTTTGCAAGACACCACCCTACCTTGGTCCAAAGTAATCAGCTCTCCCTGAGTGCTTCAGAAGCACTTTTTGAATGACCTCAGTCATAGCACTTATTACAGTCTGGCCCGGGGGGGGGGGGGTACCTCTGTCTCCTTCATAAGCCTCGATGTGGTCATGTTTGTGTCCCTTTGCATGTTGCATGTGACCAGGACACGTTGCATAGAATTGGGTAAATTCAGACTTGGTCTGGTACCAATCAATCCAAAAATTCAAGTTTGTGCTGTACACTGATATTGATTCATTATTGTGCACAGACAAAGCTTAAAATATTTTACACAGCTAGAATAAAGAGTGTTAGTAGAATTCTATTTTGGTTTTTTCCTACATTTTATACACAAGAAGACAGATGCTGATGTGACAGTTTGTAATTTAAGTTAGTCCTTTTTATTGTCTCTGGTGTGTTTCATACATGCCTGAGTCTGTTAGTTGGGAAATTTATAGAAGAGAAACAAAAGAGTATTTAAAAAATATTTTTCAATTTTATTTGATTTTATTATTAAGAAGATTTGTTCAAACCTACCCTTGTTCAAAGTTAAATGAGCCTGTTCAAATCCTTTTGGGCCTTAAGTGGAATATAAATAAAGAAGAAACACACTAGCTGTTCTTGCTGGGAAAACTATTTCTGTGCTTCCAGGTCTGTGATAGTAAAACGAAGTGACTCACCAGGTCATTATGAGTTCTGCTACCCCAGGATCCTACTTTTGCTTTAAATGCAGATAGTTCAGGATTATTGGAGTTTGAATTATACACATGATTGCTTCAATTCTATTCTTTATTTTGCATGATTGAAAACCTTGTCTTTGGGACCACAGCAGACATTGTTGGTGGCCTAGCTGATGACCCAGTTTTTCTTGCTGATGAAACCCTCTCCCACTATGTTTTTAATTGGGAATCCATCCCTGTCCCACGAGACTCAGAAAGCAGTGACTATCTCCAGGTCCTGGAGTAAATCCAAATTGGATATGCTGGTAATTCTTGGTTTCAGCATAGGTCAGAGATGTAATTCTGGCCAAGGAGACACAAGGGACAGTCTTTTGGGGGAGAAGGGGAGTATTTGGGAAAGGTTTTCTTTACTCCTAAGTTAAAATAAAAATGGTAAGAAGAAGAAACTATCAACCTCTACACATTGTAGTTCTTGCATGTGGTTGTGATGTTTGGAACTACCAATGAATAGAGCCGACATACCTAGAATCAGCTAGCGAAAAGGTGGGAAGAGACTGCATTCTTGATATTGTCTTGGAGCCCCTGAATTATGTAGTCCCAGAGACACTCTACCTTAGTATTTAATGCTAGGCAAGATGAAGGATATCTCCTTTTGACAAAGACAGTTAAGACAGGTTTTTATTTTTTGTTACTTGCTGCCAAAGGTATGATTACTGATCTAGAGAAAGAAGGATGTATAAGAAGTAGATAGACATAGTTCTTACCTCATCTTATGGTTTCATTAGAGAGAACAATTCCACACAGGAAATGACCAAAGAACAATTATAAAGCCATAGATCAAGTGGAGGTTCTTAACCAGCAGAATACGTTGCAAGTCTAGGGAAGTCTGTGGCTTCTTTCTCAGACATATATTTTTAAATGAGTAAAAGAAAAAAGACATAGGGTCACAAAGTAAACCAATTATATTTATAAAGTTTTCCAGGTTAAGAACCCTAAAAGGATTTGTAATTAAATAGGACACTTAGTATTCTTTTTTTGGCATGAAACCTTCAGAGTCGTCACGCACTCTAGCCCAGCGTTTTCCAGGTTAAGAACCCTAAAAGGATTTGTAATTAAATAGGACACTTAGTATTCTTTTTTATGGCATGAAACCTTCAGAGTCGTCACGCACTCTAGCCCAGCTCCAGCTTGTTCGATGCCTAAAAGTGGAAAGATCAATCAAACCAATTATCTTGTATTTCAACACTGTTATAATAAAATTAACTTAAAAAATAAACTGAATTTAATCAAGTTGTCCTACATAGGTGCTACCAATGTCATCACCAGTGATAAGAAGTAGTTCTTTTATTTTTACATTTTCTGGAAGTAAATATATTCACGAAGAAAAGGACGGATATGAGTCTTCACTTTAACTGTGCAGTGGGGTGTGTGATTGGTCCCCAGTCGATGCTCTCTCCCCCTCACCATCCATAAGGGGGCCCTCCTGGCTACCCTCTCTGTGATAAGAACTTATTTCCTGCTCCAGTGACATCAGGCTTGGCCATGTGACCTGATTTGGCCCCAGTGTGAGCAGAAATGATGCGAACCATTTCTCAGCTGAAGCTTTACAGCAAGCATGATGATTTCCCCATCATTCTTTCCTCTCTGTCATGAGAATGTCATGTACCAAATAGGGGTCATTCCTTTCGCCTGGATCCCAGAACAATGAAGGCACA
Source organism: Galeopterus variegatus (assembly GCF_000696425.1). NCBI lineage: Eukaryota > Metazoa > Chordata > Mammalia > Dermoptera > Cynocephalidae > Galeopterus > Galeopterus variegatus. The sequence continues at coordinate 230,014 of NW_007730054.1, forward strand.
TGGAACAGAAACTGGTCCACACATGACAGGTCACAAGAGCCAGAAATACACTTTTGTAGTTGTAAGTCACTTAGATTGCAGGGTTGTTTATTACTATAATATAACTCAGTGAAAAGTAATAAATACAAGTTGATGTTT
>NW_007730054.1:230727-237515 GCF_000696425.1 Galeopterus variegatus
GCAGGGTTGTTTATTACTATAATATAACTCAGTGAAAAGTAATAAATACAAGTTGATGTTTATGGGGAATATGGTTTCTCTACAATTATTCTTGTTTCTGTTACCATGTAATCTTTGTCACATTTCGAACTCCTTTTTAATATGAGATTTATTGTTTCTCAAGTTTCAGTGTATGCAGGATACCTTGACACTCATTATCAATTGCAATTTTTTGGTGAGATTTTCTTTCTTCTCGCTGGCAGTTTAGTGACTTGTACAGCTATTATCTTTATCAGACAAGGTATGAGTGAGTGGGAAATTGGTTACATGGCTGGAGAGATCACTCCCACAGCAACATGATGTAGACTCAACCTAAAGCCAAAATGTCTAGATGAGGCATTTTCAGTGGGAGAATTAACTAACTAGAATTGAGATAAGGCCTGGTACACAAAATCAAATGTCTGGATTAAAATTTAAAATATAGTCAATCATCTTGATATTTTTTATTGTTAACACACCGAACCTCCAGATATTTAAGTTTAAAGTTATCATCATAAATGGTCTTAGCCCTGTTTGCTGAAAGTTTATGGCTTCACTAGATTACAGCTGAGGCTCCCAGAGAAGCCATGAAGACAGAGCTGACAATTCTCTAAGAGTAAGGAGAAGTTTTTAAGTCAAAATTTCACTGCTGTCCTGGGAGGTGTTGACCCGGATTCCCATTCATCATGGTCACATCTGTGCTTCTGACTTGTGTGATCATTCTTCTTTCATGACTAAACATGAAGGGAATTTTGGTTTTGTGGAATACTGTCAAGAAAAGGGAAGAAGGGGTCTGGTCTGGCACCATTCCCAGGCCTAAACTTTGTGGAGGTATCCAGGGAAGAGCTGTTATTAATTGACATTGACAGTCAAATGAAATAGGTCAACTCCTGGTGATCAAGTTTCACAAAACTCAGGTTCACCGCTTCCTCGTGCTTGAAGACTTTCCTTCAGTCGTTCTGCTCTCTACTAACACTTCTACCAAAAAAGCAGACAGTGCACGGCCAACTTTGCTAAATAGCTCAGAAAATAAATTAGCATGGAGAATGCTAAACCACTGAGATTTGAAGATCATAAATTAATTTTATGCATGAAAGTGTGCAGATCAATAAGAATTCCCTGAAAATCACTTAAATGGAGACCCAGCTGACCTCCTTCTGTCTTGTCCAATTGGTGATCACTTACTCATCCTTGAAGACAAGATTTCAGTGTCACCTCCTGTGTGTGAGTCCTTTGCAAGTCCTCTTGGTCAGTTGATTTATCTTATTTCTGGACTATTTTAGCACCTTGTACATACCGTCATTATAATTTTACTGCAGTGCTATTGTATTGTGCTGCCTTGCTTTCAATACAGCATATATCAATAGTGTGACAAAATCATAAAAAAATCAGATATGTGGTGTAACTATTAGACTTTCCACCAAACACATGGAAAAGAAGCCAAATAGTTGTTTAAATACTTTCTGAATAAAGAAAACACATATAATTTAACTGAATTTTCAATCTTCTTACTTGCCAGTTGGTTTTAGTGGTTTCATACAGATGTAACTAAAATAGGTAAGCAACTTGACTCTTGATGGAATGCATGAAATCGATACCTCCTGATTATCTCAGAAGCCTAAAATTAAAGATTACTTTATGTAATTACAATACAAATTAATACATGAGTATATCCAAACAGAGAGAACTTGATTATATTTTTCCATGAAAGACAAAGGGATTCTTTTGCTTATGTGATATATTTGTTTTCTCTCATTTAAATCCCAGTTTGTTTAGTTGTTCAGAAAATATTGCATCTGTTGTCTGTGTCTACCATATTATGGGGTTTACATTATAGTTAGAGTGAGAAAACTAAAAAGTAATCACAAAATCAAGATCAGATTGTGATGAGGTCTCTGAAGACAATACACCAAGAAGATGGGATAGAGAATGACTGGGGAGTAGAGTTACTTCAGAGTGATTGATCAGGGAAGGCATATCCTGAAATGATACAAAGCAGCCAGCAGTAGAAAGTCAAGATCAAAGACTATGAACATGGGAGTGCACGAATCCCTTCGACATGATGATTTCCATTCCTTTGGATATATGCCCAGTAGTGGGATTGCTGGATCATATGGTAGCTCTATCTGTAGTTGCTTGAGAAACCCCCATACTGTTTTCCATAATTGCTGTGCTAATTTACAGTCCCACCGACAGTGCAAAAGGATTCCCCTTTCTCCACATCCTAGCCAGCATTTGTTATTCTCAGTCTTTTTAATAATGGCTTTATTTATAATGGCCACAATATGGAACCAACCTAAGTGTCCATCAGCAGATGACTGGATAAGGAAAATGTGGTTTATATACACAATGGAATACTACTCAGCCCTAAAAAAAGAATGAAATTCTGCCATTTGCAGCAACATGGGTGAGCCTGGCGAACATTATGTTAAGTGAAATAAGCCAGACAAGGAAACAGAAATGCCATATATTCTCACTGATTACTTGGTGCTAAGAAAGAAGGAAAGAAAGAAAGACAGGAAGGAAGGAAGGAAGGAAGGGAGGGAGGGACAGAGGGAAAGAAAGAAAGAAAGACAAGAAAAGAAAAAAAGAGAAAGAAAAGAGCACAACGGTACATTGAACTTTCAGAAGGAGAGAACAAACCTAAGGATACTAGAGATGGGGGGAAGGAGGGGGGTAGGGGAGTGACAGGTTGGGTGAAGGGCATAAAGAAAAATCATGATTTGTAATAATGAATATGCTAATAATAAAAATTAAAATAAAAAAGATCAGAGGCTAGAGTGCAAAGGTCAAAAGGTAGGAAAGAGAATGTATTAGATAATGGAAAGTAGGCAGGTTTGGGGAGTTATGATGATTTTGGCTGCAAGTCACAGAACACTCAACTCAAACAGGTTTAAACACTAAAGAGTATATATATATCATCATGCTCAGTAAGATGGAGCTAGGGTTGAGTTATTCAGTTGTTGAATGACATTATTAAGAACCTTTTGATTTTGCACTGTATCATACTCAGCTTGTCATCTTTTTCCTTTGGCCAGGTCCCCTAAGGGTCAGAAGATAAATCAATAGTTCAGCTAGTTATCACATGTGATCATAGTGATGTTTAGTGGAAAAAGAGATTATCTCTTCCTATTAGGTTCTTCTTAAGAGGGGAATCTTTTCAAGATGCCCCAGCAGAATTCCCCTGTGACTCATTCGATAGAATCACACCAAATTTTAGGGCCTAAGCAAATTACTGTCCAACAGTCTGGATTTACCATGATGAGTTTGGACCAGTCAGAATGTTTTTCTCCTAAACTGTGTATATCCAGACATTACCCTCACTGAGTAGACAGTATCAAAAAAAAAAAAAAAAAAAAAAAAAAAATCGGAGTTGTGCTAACAAAGAAGAAAAGCAGTGCAGGCACTGTTTATCAGCCAGCAGGGTCTGCCTCGGCAAGTCAGTCTGGCTAGAGTTATGTGAACAAGAGAAAAAGTAGTGCAAATGGGTTTGGAGAAGCAGACAGGGGCCAAAAGAAAAGTAAATTTCACTTACTCTAAGTGAAACGGGAAGCCACTGAATGAGAAAAACATGATAAGGTTTACATTTTCAAACTCTCCTCTGTAGATCAGCACTGTTTAATATAAATATAATGTGAACCATATAGTTAATTTTTACCATTTTAGTAGCCACATCAAAAAAGGTAAAATAAAAGCGTGAAAATGATCTTAATATGTTTTATTTAACCTATATACCAAAAATGTTATTATTTCAACATGTAATCAATATAAAAATTATCGATGGAATATTTTACATACTTTTTTTGTTATTAAGTCTTCAAAACCTCATGTGTACTAGGCACATTTCGAATCCTCAGAAGCCACATGTGGCTACTGTATCAGACAGTGCAGGAGTGGGAAGAGAAGTGGAGAGTGGATGTTCCTGGGAACAGTTCTGGTAAGAGATGGTGGTGTCTTGAATATGAAGCAAAGTCAGCTGAGATACAAGCATTGTGGACATAAAGGCAATTAGGCTTGCTATGCTGTCTTCCATTTACTAGTTGCTTGGTCTTAGACAAATAACTTAGCCTCTTGAAGATCAGGTTATTCCTCTTTCAAATAGGAATAATATAATACTCCTCACCTACAGTTGAAAGAATGGGATGAGATAATCCATGGGAAGCACTTATAGGGGTTCTGAAGACACATTAAACACATTAAAAAAAATGCATTTACACTATTTAAACAGGAAGGGTATAGATGAAGAACTCTAATATTTCAGGGGAGGCAGAGAGCATTTCTTATGGTAGTCATAAAAGAAAGTTACTTTTAAACAGAGTCGTAAAGGATAAGTGGACTTGCACAGGGAAACACTGTGGAAGCTGGTGCCCCAGAAGGAGGTGCTGGGGTCTCAAAGTGCATGCAGGAAATGGCAAGGACATAGATTTGGAACCATGTGAAGGTTGAGCACAGGGAAGTGGTCAAAGATATGGTGGAAAAGCGACATAGCATAAGGTATTTGGAGTCTCAGCTAAAAAGTTAAATTTCATTGTACAAGTAGTGGAAAGTTTTGCTCTATTTTATTCAGAAGTGTGATATCAAAGTTATATTTTAGGAAAATCAACCAACTCGATAGTGCTCAGGAGAGATTAGAGGAAGGAAGGAAACATTAGACTCAAGACAACTATTTGAAAGGCTGTCGTGATTGTCCAGGCATGAGTTAAAAAAGGAACAGAATAGATAGATGAATGAAAAAGATATTCCAAAGAAAATTTAATTGCTACATTTCCCCCCTTGTCCAAACTTCTTTGTAGAACTTCAGTTCTGCCTACATAATACCAAATTCTTTATTCTTTAACTTCTTCAAAAGTTAAAGGCTATATAGACTAACAAAACAAACAGACCTAATGTAAGTATATTAAATATATGGGCAAAAAAGTTTTAAAAACGAGATTTAGACAGCACTGCTGGGAAGTGAATTTGACATGTAAGTTAATTTTCCGGGTGATTGAACATTCCTTTTGAAAATCAAATCCTTTAAAAATCTTGTTTATTTTGGTTGTCTATGTGTCTATTGTATAGCAACTGGCTATTAAGTGAGTTGCATGGAAAACTGTGTGTGTGTGTGTGTGTGTGTGTGTGTGTGTGTGTGTGTGTGTGTGTGTTTAAGTGGCTTATTTTAATAAAAATAGCAATGGGCTTAGAATAAAAGTATATACACTATTTCCTTGCTGTGTGACCTTGGACAGACATTTCATGTCTCTGGGTGTGAGAATGAGAAGATTTAAGTAAAAGTCTTGGAGTCCTCTTTCTATTATAGCATTCAAATAATCTATCAAAACACAGAGGCGAGAGAACTTTCAAAAGGATTAACATTTCATTTTGGTATCCCCCAGCATGTTACTGGTTTGAGAAAATCAGCCAAAACAGAGGGACAAAGCATGCATATTTATCCTTCCAAATGAAGAGAGATTAAGTGTTTTAGGAGGGTATTATGTTACTTCTAAGAAATATAAAAATTGACAGTGAAAAACTGCATTTGCCAAAATAGAATGTTTTTAAAATCGGAGGTTCTGGCCAAGCTCAATCTCTCTAAGATTCAAGTTCTATTTTCCCTTCACTGTTGTCATAAATAATGTGAATAATAATTTTCCCTTAACAACACTGTTCTTCTGGAGTCATTGTGTGTTACTATTGGAAAAGCAACTTTTTCTATTTCTAAGAAATGAGGCTTTACTGAGAAAGCTCCATGGATTTCTTGGACATCAAACCAACCCTTCGTGTGCATGTATTTTACAGATACGTGTGAAGGATGTCAAAGACTGAGTTTGAAAGCCTAGAAGAAAGTGCGTGTGAAGCACATTCCTGCCTCCCTGAGCTCTCGACACTGAGAAAGAGCTGGAAACGCGTGGCAGCTCACACACCAAGGTCCGCACACTGCCTGACAAATACAGCTCTTCTCACAGGTTTGAAGGAAATTTAAAATTTCCCCCAAGTTAGGCTCTTACAGAGAAAGGAAAAACTTCTGACAGATAAATCACACTACCAGATACCTGGAAGAGACTGAAAGAAGGAGTTAGTCCATTCTGTCCCCTCTGCTCAAACCCCTCTGGATGGTGTAAAAGCAGGTAAGGCATTGCTAGTCACCCAGCCTGGTCTCTAACCTAGAGTTTAGACTGTGCAAAATGGCTCACATCTTGCAGCAGGAATCACACTGTGTGCACATCCCACTTAAGCTGTTATGAGAGAAACATGCTGTTTTTGAGTATTTTATTCCCTGTGAAGAATTTGGATTTTTGTGTTTAAGGAGTCTTCATGATTAGAATATTTCCCTTCTCTTTTATCACAAATGGTCATGTTTGTATTTTAATCATCTTTTACTTATTTTCTATTCATAAGGCCGAAAGAACAAAGTGAGAAGCTCATCCCAGTGCGGAAGTCTGCTTTGGCGCTGGTGATGGTGTGTTTCTTCCATCCCCATGAGAGTCCTTTCTGGCCACCATGGAGCATGCTCTTGAAAACAGGCTCGTCATGCCTGTGTGCGAAGATAGGAGAGGTCCATGGGTCTGGTTTTATTACAGTTAGTATGAGTCTGAGCATTAAACACCCTGGATTCTTACTCAAATTTTTGAGACTGAGGAAACACAAAGGCTTAGAGTGTTACCTTGCATCTCCCTTTCTGATCCTGACATGTATATTTTATAAGCATGCATGCATGCATGCACATTCATGTGTATGCACGTGCACACACCAATCCTCTCCATTCCAGTACTTTCATTTATTCAACAAAT
>NW_007730054.1:238299-240445 GCF_000696425.1 Galeopterus variegatus
TGTGTATGCACGTGCACACACCAATCCTCTCCATTCCAGTACTTTCATTTATTCAACAAATATAATTGAGAGTTTACTTTCTGCCAGGGACTTTGCTAGGAGCTGGAATATGAGGAAGAACACAAATAATTATGGTCATGTCTTTCATGGAACTTATATTTTCTCGTGAGGGCTTATCTTTGTCAAATGGCTACACCGATGTCTGTGAGTAGAAACTGCAGTAAGTTCTATGAAGGTAAGCCACAGAGAGCTATGATTCTGAAGAGAAACATCACAACCTCTCAGAAGAGATGGTGTAATAGATAAATTCTGGACTAATAATAAGAAGAGATAACTAGAATTTATCACCAAGAAAGTTTCATCACTCAGGGCTCCATTCTAAAAGCTTGTGAAGTTGGAAAGACCTTAGATAAGCTTTCAAGGTTTTGAACTTGACCCTGGTGTGGCTTGCAGTTCTCCTGTTGCTATGCAAAGCTCTTGCTGGCTACAGTCCATTCTCAGCAACTCTCTCTTGGAATTTCTTACATGTGGAGAGAGGTGGACCGTCCTGCCTGAATTTTCCAGAGTTATTGATTTGTGCTGTTTTGGATGCCATGAATGTTCTGATTGAGGCTTATAAGATCTTGAGGAAAAAAAAAATTGATGCGACTGCTCTATGTAGATAACTGCATATCTCTCTTTCCACGAATTACATAGCCGGATGTCACACACAGTTCCACTCTTGTGGACTTTTCATAACTAGTCTTTTTATGTGCTGTGTGTAAAGCTTGAAATAAAGCTGCCTTTGACCACCATGCCACAGAAATGATGGTTTTGATTCCAGGTGTGCCAGGTAATAGAAAATTTGGACTCGCATTTTTTCTTTACAATCAGTTTATATCCCTTCAGTGACATTTTCATTACTTTTGTGTGTCTGTTTGCAGGTTTTTTTCTCTGCATAAGTACACGGGATGTTATTCGTTATGCACTCCATGTTTACTTTAAGAAATTGGATCATTAAATCCACATCCCATGTTTTAGCAAATGACCTTCAAGTATAAAATGAGGTGAGGACTGTTATTTTTAAGAAGAAAGAAAAGCTTTGTGAAAGACCATACTGGGTGCATTTTGCAATATCTGCTTCTGTTCTCTCCATTGTTCTCCAAAGTAATGGTTGTTTTATGCTCTGAAAGAGCTCAAGCCCCCAAATAATGAGGCTGATGTAACACTGGGAATAGTCAAAAGGGGATAAATCCCTGATGTAAGAAAACACAGTTCGCTTTGTGTATCCTTTAAGAGTTTAAGACTGCGGTGATCCTTGGAGGTATTTGCTGCACTGCTGAAGTAAGCATAATGCTTTAAAATGATCTTGTGACACCCACAGCATGATTAGTAACTGGCCAGAAATGGAAGTGGTAACTCAGCAAATCTCTGTAATATACCGAAAGTGAGTTTAATTGTCAGGAATTTTAAGTATGACATAAGATTTCTCCAGCTGGAAAAATCCTTATTTTTCTGACTTATATGGAATTTATATCATGTTGCCTGAGCTTTGGATTTTGTTTCATAACAAAATTTCATGCCACTGATAAATTGCTTTAATCAATAAAATCCTCATCTTGCAACTCTTGGGGTGGCCTAGGGTGGTTCCTCCTGGCACTGCTGCTGAATCATGTTGATACGTTTGATAAGTGACCACCTCTGTGTCAACCAGGACCTGAAGACGGTGGCCCAGATGACCAACTGCATGTTAGAGAACACGAAGAATCTTGTTACTAGTGATCATGTTCTCTTGGGCAGCTAAAATATGCTGTATTATAGCTGCTATTTCACAACAAAGATTCATGGGATGCATTTCACCTCTTTCTGATAGGCTATTTTATTCCCTGCTTGTCCACACACATAGTGGAATTTGATTTGAAAATTAGGACTATCATAACCAATCAAATATATGAATAAAAGTTTTACTCTCTTGTCTCCCTATTCCCAGAGCAAGCCCTTCTCATCAGTAGGAATATGCTTTTCATTTAGAATAAGCAGATTTTACTGCTTGCTTTGAGAATCCACATCCCAATTTTGAGTAGATGTCCAAGAACAGGGAAACAAAATGCTATTCCCAGTGAAGAAACAAACACATCCCTCTGGTTATACAGAGTGAGATTCATTC
>NW_007730054.1:241772-246439 GCF_000696425.1 Galeopterus variegatus
TAGTGTCTTTTCACTTTAGTTTTACAGACTTCACTCATTGCCAGAGTTACTTGAGTCAGCCCCTTTCCTTTTCATCCCCTTTAGTGAGGTTGTTTTGTATATTTGTAATACAGTTAGATGCTTTTATAACACTCTGCATTCCATCCTGGGTTCTCTTAAATGATTTTTAAAAATTTCCATACATTAACATCCACTCTTGGTGCTGTAAAGTTCCATGAGTTTCGATAAAAGGATAGTATTATGCATCTACCATTACAGTATGATGCGGGATAATTTGACCACCATCAAAAGTAGTCCCCTGTGCTTCTCATGTTGAACCCTTTTTCCTCCAGATCCCTGGCAACCACTGGACTGCTTACTGCCTCTGTAGTTTTGCTTTTACTAGAATGCCATATAAATAGAGGCGTACAGTACATAGTCCTTTCCGACTGGCTTCTTTCACTTAGCATCATGCTATAAGATCTACGGCATCTTTGCTTGGCTTTGTTTTGCTTTTCCTTTCATTGCTGAACAGTATTCCACTGTAATGGACATACAAAGGCTTGTTTATTCGTTCACCTATCAAAGGACATTTTGGTTGCTTCCAGTTTGGGATGATTATAAAGAAAGCTGTTATAAACATTCACATGCAGGTTTTTGTGCACACAGAAGTTTTCAAATCAGTTCGATAAATAGCAAGGAACACGATTGCTGGATTGTATGGTGAAACTATGTTCAATTTCATAAGAGACTGCTGAACTGTCTCCCAAAGTGACTGTTCCACCTTTATTCCCATCAATAATGAGTGAGGGTTTGCTCACATCTTTGCCAGCAATTCTAATAATGGGTAGTGATATCTCATGTTGTTTTAATTTGCATTTCCTTAATGACATATGATGTGGAGCATCTTTTTATATGCTTATTTACCCTCCATATATCTTCTTTGGTGAGATGGCAGTTCTAGTCTTTTGTCCTTTTTTAGATTGGGTTGGTTGTTTTAATGTTGAGTTCACACCTTTTTAATATTCTTTATGGTGAAATGGGAAGCATACATTACACACTGAAGTACAATGGTTGTTTTAAGGAAAAGTACTTGTGTTATGAGTTGCGAGCTAAACTAGCTGCTTTTTTTTTTTTTTTTTTTTTTTTTTTTTGAGAACACCAGTTTTACTTGGGAGAAAAGGAGCCCTGACGAAAAATTTTACATATTTGGAAATCACTTTCTGAAAAAATGAATGAAGAGGACCTATAACTTCAATAAATCAGCTGACATTTTTTGTTGCCAATAATAATATTTGAACTTTCAAGTGAAAATTAGGATTTTAGAAAACTTTATCTGTTACAGTTGGCTTGAAAACTTCTCTCTTCTTAAAAACTTTTCTGATGACATTGATGGTGATATTAACAAATGTAATTATAATATAATGTATCAACACTTAGAATTGTTGCTTAATTTAATAAAGCAAAATTTTCCAGATGATGAATGTATGATATTACAAAATCATGTATGAATAAAATGTCCATTCAAATCATAAAATAGATAAATGGATTGTAATGTAATTATTGTAAGAAAATTTTATTGATATGGCTTACGATTTTGCATGGAAATTAATCTTTAAAAAAACTACCACTTTTCAAATTCTGGTGTAGTGACTAAGAAAACTATCTACAATTGTCTGTAAAGGCTATTAAAATACCCTACCTTTGTCCAACTACAAGCTTTTGTGAGGCTGGATTTTTTTCATATACTGTATTTTAACCAAAACAAACTACAGCAATAGATTGAATGCAGAAGCAGATATGAGAATTGAGCTGTCTTCTAATTAACAAGACATGAAAGAGATTTGTAAAAAGTAAGACAATATCATTCTTACTAAGTTTTTGGAAGATATAGATATATTTATAAAATAATTTTAGTTATATAAATAGGCAATGGGTTTATTTTTTAGATTAATTAATAATTGTTTAATTCTCAGTTTTTATTTCTTATTTAATGCACATAAACAAAAGTCTGTTATAGTTGTCAATAGGTTTTAAGAATGTAAAGGGGTCTTGAGATGAAAAAGTTTGAGAATCATTATTCTAAGCACCACTTTAGCATCATCCCATACATTCTGATACATTTTTACTTTCATTTTTCATTCAATTCAAATATTTTCTAATTTTTTCTGAATTTTTTCTTTATCCTACGGTTATTTAGGAGTATGCAGTTTAGCTTCCAAATATCTAGGGATTTTCTGTGTATCTTTCTGGTTTTGATTTCTAATTTAATACCATTGTGGTCAGAAAACATACTCTGGTTTCAATCCTTTTAAATTTATTGAGACATATTTTATGGCCCACAATATGGCCTATCTTGGTAAATTTTCCATGAGTTCTTGCAAGAAGGCATATTCCACAGTTTTGTGTGTAGAGTTTTATAAAAGTCTTCTTGATTAACCCTTTTGTCATTATTTAATGTCCTTTATCTCTGGTAATATTCCTTGCTCTGGTCTACTTCAAAAATAATATAAGCAGCTCAGCTGAGCCTTAATTTCTTTCTGTACTGTCTCACAACCTCTGCCTTTTAATGAAGTGTCTAATCCATTTATATTTAAATATTTGTTGGCACAATTTAGCTTATTTGCTTTAATATTTTAAAATTTGCTTTTCATTTATCTTTTCTGTTCATTGTTCCTTTTTTAATCTTTTTTTTCTCATTGTTGGGGATTACTCGATTATGTATGGCATCCCTTTTATTTCCTATCTTGTCTTATTTGCTAAAGAATCTTTGTATGTTGTTTATTATATTTTGTCTTGTTTTTAATGGATATTGTAGGCTGCGCTGTTCAATGCAGTAGCTGTTAGCCATATGTGGCTCAGTTTCTCAGTTCAAGTCCTTAGTCACACTAGGCATATTTCTAGTGCTCATCAGTCCAATGTGGCTAAGGACTGCCATATAGGATGGTGCAGATATAGAACATTTCCATCACGGCAGAAAGTTCTATTAGATAGCTATGGTCTAGGGATCACAATAGGCATCTTTAGTTTAATCACAGCCTACATGCAAATAACATTGTACCATTTCATCTGTAATGTAAGAACCTTGAGATACCACCTCACCCCAGTTAGACTGGCTATAATCAAAAAGACAGAGAAAAACATATGCTGGCGAGGATGTGGTGAGAAGGGAACACTCCTACACTGTTGGTGGGACTGTAAATTAGTACAACCACCATGGAAAACAGTATGGAGGTATCTCAAACAACTACAGATAGAGCTACCATATGATCCAGCAATCGCACTTTCAGGTATATACCCAAAGAAATGAAAACCATCATGTCAAAGGGATACCTGCACTCCCATGTTCATCGCAGCTCTGTTTACAATAGCCAAGATGTGGAACCAACCTAAATGTCCATCAATGGATGACTGGATAGGGAAAATGTGGTATGTAAATATACCACAGAATACTACTCTGCCATTTTTAGAATGAAATTCTGCCATTGACAACAATATGGATGAGCTTGGAGAAAATTACTTTGAGTGAAATAATCCAGGAACAGAAGGAAAAATACTACATGTCCTCACTCATAAGTGGGAGCTAAGAGAGAAAGAAGGAAGGAAAGAAAGACCACGGTGGTGTGTTGGACTTGCAGAGAGAGAGAGAGAGAGAGAGAGCATACTTAGGGTTGCAGAGTGGGGTGAAAGAGGGGGGAGGGGGAGGGAAATCAAGGATTAATTGGGCAGGGGACACGGGGAATAATCACAATTTGTGGGAATGAGCATGCTGATGGTATTGATTTGGCCATCACATCTTGAGTACAAGTAGTGATAGTCAGCTTCATGCCCGATGAATATTCATAACCAATAAAAATTTTTTAAAAATGCAGGAACCTTAAAAAGGTATTTATATTCCTACTCCTGTCTTTTGTGCTCTTGTTATACATTTTTTTTCTGCTTATTTTTTTTAATCCCCACAATACATTATTATTTTGGCTTAAAATGGTTACATATCTTCTTTAAAAATTGATAAATGAGAAGAAATTCTTTTATATTTAATCTACACAATTGCCACATCTTTATTTCTTCGTGTAAATTTGAGTTCTGTGTGTAATTGATTTTCTCAGCCTGAAGACCATCCTTGAACAATTCTTGCAGTTTATATTTACTAGACCACAAATGATATCAATTCTCGATTGTCTGAAAAATGTGTGGTAATTGTTATTTTTGTTATTCGATACATAATGTGATGTTTTCTTCCAGCTACTACTTACACTTTTTTTTTTTTTTGTCATTTGATTATGATGTGCCTTAGTGTTGTTTATTTTGATCCTGCGTTAAGTTCATTGATCTCCTTGGATCTGTGGTTTCTGCTTTAATTGAATTTGAAAAAATTTTTATTGTTTCTTCAAATATCTTTTTCTCCACTCCTCTGCTTCTGAGACTGCATGATAGGTGCCTTGATATTATCCCTTGGGTGGCTGATGCTGTGTTGATTTATTTTGTCTGTTTTTCTCTCTGTACTTCAGTTTGGACTGTTTCTGCTGCCTTGTTTACCCATTCATTGATCTTTTCTTCCTCAGTGTCTAATCTGCCATATGGCTTTAACAGTGATTTCAAATGGTGTCTATTTCAGTTCTAGAGGGTTTTTTTTTGATAATTTTCCTTTTTATCTTTATTATATTCTTGTTTTCTTTTATTTATTT
>NW_007730054.1:247488-249497 GCF_000696425.1 Galeopterus variegatus
GAGTTCTGTTTTCTTACTATCAAAAGTGTTGAATTTTATTTTAGCAGGCAGTTAAGTTACTCGGGGTGTCAGCTCCTTTATCCTTTTTGTACTTATTTTACAGCTTTATTTGGGTGTGTCTAATATAGGCTTAATTCTAGAGCTAGTTTAGCTTACTCCTGAGGTAGGATCTCTCTGGGTTTCCTAACAAATACTTTTGGTGTTCAACAAGGTATCTCCACTTTGGTTGGTCAGAACACAAATGTTTCCCAACACTATGCCACTTTTAGAAATTACTCAGCTCCCCAACATTTTCTCTCTCCAGTAGTTGTCCTTTGCCAGGACTCATGGAGTCTCACCCTGTGCATGGCATTCAAGCTTGGTATTCAGACACTTGAGGGACCCCTGTGTAGATTTCTGGAGCTCTGTCTCTGCATAGCTGTCTCCTATCTGGTCCTATGCTCCACAAATCCCGGTGGCTTCAGCCTCTCTGAACTCCAATAGCTGTCTTCTTGGCTAGTGAGACCATGGTCGCTTTGATTCTCCTTTTCTCTGCAAGGATCTAGTAAATGCTTCAGGGCAAAAAGCTGGGGTGATAGAAAGGCTAGCATCATTTGTTTCAGGTCTCTTAAATATTGTATTCCTTTCTGACAGCTTTTAAATGTGTTAAAATGGCTGCTTCATATGTTTAGTCCAGTTTTGTAGTTGCTTACAGCAGGACTAGTTGGTACCTATCATGGTCAGAATCAGAAGTCGATCTTTAATTTTGATACTACATGAAATAACAATTAAATGTCTTTGAGCAAAACAGCAAAATAATAAGTATTTCAGAAGGATCAGTATTGAGAAAGACAGATGAATTACATGGTACACAAACTAGGATAAGAAAAAGCATTTAGGGAGTGGTAAGCCAAGCAGGACGGATAGAGCCTAACATGGGCTAATGGTGGTGACAATGATTATGTAGCTACAGAGAGGAAGACTTGTCTCCTCTCTGGGTTATTGTTCAGCAGAAATTGGGCTGGGGAAGTAAGCCTGTCATAATGTTCCTTGGAGAACACTTAAAGGGAGAACTAACCAGTGGTAACCTTTATTGAATGTCTACTACATTCTTAATGCTTCTGTATTTCATTTTATTTATTCCTCACAATAACTCCATGCATGTTGTTACCCCAATTTATAGGTAAAGAAACTGAGGCTCAAAGAGATTAAGTAACTGGGCTGAGGCCAATCAGCTGGAAATGACAGAGTCAGCCTGCAGCTTCAGAGCTGGTTGTCTGCAGACCTTGACCTCTTTCCTAATCGTATTTGCTCTGTAGAGTGAAGCAGGTGCAGCTCTTAGAAGCCATGTTCATGTCAGTGGAGAAATATTAGCAACATTAGAGTTAGAATTTACAGAAACTAACATTTTCTACCCAAGTAGAACTAGAATTAGAAGTTACAGAGTCCTGAAATCTCTGACAAGACTTCACCCAAATGAAATTTGGAGGTGGCTCTTTGCTATCTGTCTGAGAGACTGGTTGATTATAAATATTACAGCTTAACTCCAACTACTAGAGAATTTCCCATTGCCAATGGCACATTCATAGGTGATGTACCTAAAGTTTGTTCACCCAATTCTTTAACTAATTGTTTAATCAGGCTGATGGTCTGTACTTTTACTAAGAGTTCTTAGTCCATCAAAACCATCTTCTGCTTTGCTTTGAAGCCTTCAGAGTGACTTTGCTAATAAAATAGAAAATACAGGCACAATTTGCTATTTTGCCAGACTCAGCAACAACTTTTTCATGTTTGTATTTCCCTTACAAGAACATTAACCATTGATGAAATGTATAGGCTGGGGATTAAGTGACCAAAACGGGCATTCTCTGTGAAGTAATCGGTTATTATCAGTGGAAAACCAGTAGTGTTTATGACATAGACCTTGCTGTTTTAACACTGGACTGGTAATTCGATGACCCTCATGAGAGTGGCCGGTGAAGCTATGAGTGATGAGGCTTCACTTTGACTCAGTACCTCCAGTGACTTTT
>NW_007730054.1:250101-251000 GCF_000696425.1 Galeopterus variegatus
GTTATTATCAGTGGAAAACCAGTAGTGTTTATGACATAGACCTTGCTGTTTTAACACTGGACTGGTAATTCGATGACCCTCATGAGAGTGGCCGGTGAAGCTATGAGTGATGAGGCTTCACTTTGACTCAGTACCTCCAGTGACTTTTTGCTGTCTCTTCTGTACGGTTCCCTTTCTTTTCTTTTATACATCTAATGTTGCTGTCAGACTGGACCTTCTCATCCCAGTGATAAGCTACCAGTAAGTTCTTTCAACAGCTGGATGTCTGCAAATGAAAAGGTCCAGAGAGAAAGTGTGCATGTGTGGAAGTCTGTTTGAGAATTATACGTCTTGTCTACTCTGTCAAATACATTGTCTGAAATGTTAATCAGAGGGAATTGATAAATACTAGATAGCAGTACAAATTGGTGGCAATGACATTCCAGAAACGATGATAACAAATACGATAGGTAGATCTTTAGGGCTTTAGGTGGCACAGTAGAGGTTGGACAAGGCTCCTGGTCTCTTCCTTTTCTACCTGTGGTTTGTTGTGACATTTCAGAGCAAGGTAAACAAATATCTCAGAAAATGACCCCTGACCTACTGGGCTCTTCCCCCTCTTGCAGAAGCCCTGCCAGGAGTCAGTTTCCACAGAGAATGCCAGAAGATGGGTCAGGCTCATCCTTTCACCCCACTTAGCTGAGCTGCAGATGTTATTCATATCCACCACAGTGTCCAGCCCTTTGACAAGAGTTACAGAGTTCCTTGTCTCAATAGGAATCACATGTCATTGAGTTCGCTGGGTTAAGTGCATGCTACTTAGAAAAGCATTTCCCTTTGTCTATTTGCTTGATGAGATATTTGGAAACGTCCAGTATCTGCATATCAGTTGCAGCCTGTCTTTCCCTGTTCTACTGTTG
>NW_007730054.1:251204-287784 GCF_000696425.1 Galeopterus variegatus
CAGATGTTATTCATATCCACCACAGTGTCCAGCCCTTTGACAAGAGTTACAGAGTTCCTTGTCTCAATAGGAATCACATGTCATTGAGTTCGCTGGGTTAAGTGCATGCTACTTAGAAAAGCATTTCCCTTTGTCTATTTGCTTGATGAGATATTTGGAAACGTCCAGTATCTGCATATCAGTTGCAGCCTGTCTTTCCCTGTTCTACTGTTGTCAAATGCCCTTCTCTTGCCTCTACTTCATTCTTCAAGGTGCTCACTCGCTCTGCCCAACTCCACACTTTGCTATCTTTTGGCAACTCTCAATATTTCCTTGAGTCCAGTGATATGCAGATATTCTCTACCCGAAGTGCTGAATGCTGGGAGCAGGAGGAGGAGGCGGTGTGGCTTCACACAGTTTTATTATTTCCTGCCCTTGGTCTCCATCCCAAGAGCTGAAGATTATTTCCAAATGTGCCCTGCAGCCAATCCCATCATTACACGGATATTAGGTCCTACAACCCAGCACTGTGGCTTAGGCATCTCTGTGCCTCGTGAGACCATGTGTGAGTTAAGTTCTGACATTGAAAAAAAATAACAACCTTGTAGAACTGATTAAAAACATATACAGCATGTCAGGACACGCCTGTGGATCTCAGCCTGTGGCTTCATCAATATGAAGAGAAAACATAAGCATCTGGTTTTCCAAAAAAAAAAAAATCACTTAAAATATAGACACCTTTTAAAATTCTTTTACAGGACAATGTAGAAGCTGTCTCTCTCCATGCAAATTAGTTTGTAAGAATGTCAGAGTTTACATGTAAAAATTCTGCTATGGAAAACGATTTGTTTTTCGTATGCCGTGGAAACTCACTCTTACTCCTGCAGTGACACTGAAGGCATCACTGAATCATGTAATGACCTATTTTATTCATCTCCAAGAAAATCCAATTGTTAAGTGAACAGCATGGAGGTAAAGGCATTTCTAAGATCATGTTACCATTTTGTCCCTGTCGTTTTGGAGATTAAAGCAAAATAAACATACACAGTGAGAGTCTGCATGAAAGCCACAGAAGAGCGAGACTATGAAGGGAGGTTCTTCTCAGCCGAGGTTGGAAAGGCGCTGCCCGAAGCTCCTCAGGTGGCCCGAGTGCTCAGGCCTCCACGCTGTCACTGCAGTGGCTCTTATTGTCACCTGTGCTTTGTGGGCATGCTGCCCTCTTGACCACCACACACGTGCACACGCAGCACACACGCACACAAGAACGTGCACACACTCACACACGCCTTTCTTCTTCATTGGTGCTATCATCCCTGAGGAGTGTCCCCTGTCACGGGATGGGCTCAGCGCCCCTATTTGTGCTCCAGGAACATTGTGTTTCTACTACTCTGACAGCACTGATCCCCTCACACTGCTCACGCCTCTCTTTTCTCCCCATATCCAAAGTTTTGTGAAGCCAGGGACCACCCCTTACTGTGTTGCCAACTCCTAACTTAGCTCCTAACACGCAGTAGGTTTTCAGTAAATGCTGAACATAATGAACCATAAATCTATAATCATTCCAAAAAAGCAAGAGAACTAAGCAAAGAAGGTCAAATTGGAGGACTGTCTAGGTCAATGATTTTAGTCAGTGCAGCGGTTATGAACCAGGCTCTGACATCAGGCAGACCTGTTGTCACTTTGGTACAGTCTGGGCAAGTTACTTAAACTCACCAAAGCCCAGTTCTTTTTATTTATAAAATAGGGGCAATGATTTCTTATGAATTCTTATAAAGTATAATGGCATTCAATGATATCTGAGATGGTGACAGTAGAAACTGAGAGACGATGTTTTTACTCCATCAGCAGAATATGTAAATTCCATAAAGTGGATTTTTGTCTTTTTTCACTCTTTGCTGTTAAAGACAGTGCTTAGGGAGTGCCTGGTGTATAGAAGGCACTCAATCAATGTTTGTTGAATGAATATGTAAATGTGGGTTGTTGTCCCCTGTGCTTTGTGGGCATGCTGCCCTCTTGACCACCACACACGTGCACACGCTGCACACACGCACACAAGAACGTGCACACACTCACACATGCCTTTCTTCCTCACTGGTGCTATCGTCCCTGAGGAGTGTCCCCTGTCACGGGATGGGCTCAGCGCCCCTATTTGTGCTCCAGGAACATTGTGTTTCTACTACTCTGACAGCACTGATCCCCTCACACTGCTCACGCCTCTCTTTTCTCCCCATATCCAAAGTTTTGTGAAGCCAGGGACCACCCCTTACTGTGTTGCCAACTCCTAACTTAGCTCCTAACACGCAGTAGGTTTTCAGTAAATGCTGAACATAATGAACCATAAATCTATAATCATTCCAAAAAAGCAAGAGAACTAAGCAAAGAAGGTCAAATTGGAGGACTGTCTAGGTCAATGATTTTAGTCAGTGCAGCGGTTATGAACCAGGCTCTGACATCAGGCAGACCTGTTGTCACTTTGGTACAGTCTGGGCAAGTTACTTAAATTCACCAAAGCCCAGTTCTTTTTATTTATGAAATAGGGGCAATGATTTCTTATGAATTCTTATAAAGTATAATGGCATTCAATGATATCTGAGATGGTGACAGTAGAAACTGAGAGACGATGTTTTTACTCCATCAGCAGAATATGTAAATTCCATAAAGTGGATTTTTGTCTTTTTTCACTCTTTGCTGTTAAAGACAGTGCTTAGGGAGTGCCTGGTGTATAGAAGGCACTCAATCAATGTTTGTTGAATGAATATGTAAATGTGGGTTGCTTTCCCAGGAGTGGTGGTGGATTCCACAGCCTCTTGTGCACTCTTTGGCTCTTCTGAGGGTTTGTAAGACGGCTGGCTGGAGTGTTACCATGGACTGTACAGTAATCAAACCTGATGATTTTACTCCCTGAAATTTTGGCTTATTGACCTGATTAGTAGAGGAAATCAGTACTCAAGAAGAATAACATGGAGAATTTGGGAGATAAAAAACAAAGCTGAAGGCATTTTTTTTTTCTTGAAAATCTATCAGACCTGGAAGGAAAACCATGTGTTGAAGTGGCCTGGAGGAAGCTGAGGAGTACACTGAATGACCTCCGGAGACTTCTTTCAGCACGAATGACCCGTGAAGGGGATTTACAGATCCGCATGAATTGACCCCACCAAGCCTTGGCTTGCTGCCCTTCTCCCACATTGGCCAATGTTCTCACTTCATTCATGGTGGAAGCTCCTTCCAAACCTGCCCTGCCCTCAGGCCTCCACTGCTGGACACGGCCACTGGCCCATGGCCTGGTGGGCTTGGCTCCACTGTGGAGGTGGGATTTGCCTCACTTGAACATACAGGCACCAGCTGGGCAATACACACAATGTGAGCAGAGCCAAGTTTGTTTTACGGACATGCATCCCGTGTGAAACTTGACTTGCCCTCTTCGCTGACTTGGCCAGTTTGACAGTGGTCACCCCTGGATCACAGGAAGCACATAATTGCTACAAAGTTTCTTTGGAGACCCACATGGCCCTCAGATGAGCAATTATCCCGATTTCTTATTTTTTTCTTTTTGTTTTCCATGGGAATAAGAGTGCTTCTCTGCCAAAGGACATATTTTAGGCTTTTCTTTTGGCTACTCCTGGGGGAGGCAGGGAGGGCGGGGGGTGGAGCACAATGGCCTGGTGATATTTTTTCTTTTTTACTATGCATCATGGGGAATCAGGAGGCTTTTGTGAAAAAAGAAAGGAGGGGAAATATGCTTCATGCACCCCATTGACCTGTCTCATCCAGTGAACAAAGCTTTTCTGGCAAAGTTGAATCCATTAATTTCTTGATGGGGGTGGCAGGACATGTGAGTACAGAGGGTAATGGACTCTTTGAATCATTCCAGCCACACCTCTTATGCAGACAAAAGAGATTATGTTGTGCAAATGTTTTGTAGATCACAGCAAGTATTGGCAACTAGGCTCTATTTTTTCCTGTAAATAAAAGGAAAAAACAAAAACGGGCAGAATCCTGGGGTGGGTGCTTATGTCAGTGCTGTAGAGGAGCAAAGGCCGAGCATCCTTCCTGTCTCAGGACGAGGTCTGGGGATCGTGGAAGCATCAGGAACCAGTCCCACATTCTTCACAGACGCAAGTCACAATAAAGGGAATATCAAGGATGCTGACTTCAGCAGTACTTGTGTCAAGTTTTATTTTGCTTTTTTTGAATGGCCAAAGAGTGCATGAATTAAAAGCCTGGGCATAGCAGCTTGCCCAAAAATAGTGATGAGAGAGAGGAAAAGAAAAGTGGTAATAAGGTCAAAAATTAAGAAAGATTTTTGAAAACGTATGGTTAATAACAGCAAAAGTGATGATGCCAGTTGGAGAGAAATCTGAATGAAAGGTAGAAGGAGGCTAAAAGAGAGGGAGGTTAACAGGAAACAAAATTAAAGTACTGTCTGAAGTGTTTTTACGGCTTAAAAACACACCTTAGCTAAAGTAAAGTTTGTCAAACTCCAAATAAAAGAAACAAACTAGGGGCCTTTGGCATTTGTCAAGATATGTTCCAAGTTTCCTTCCCCAGGCCCCAGCTCCCCTGTCTCTCTGCCTAGACTTCAGAGTGGCAGGTTGACATTCTGGGTCTCCAGCTTCTAGTTAACCTTTATTTCTTAATCTACAACTTTTCTTCTTTTTTTCTGGCTCCCACTTATGTGACTACCAGCCTAAGTGTGCAAATAAGTTCACACAGACATTAGCTCTGTGTCCCCCCACTCCATCTGGCCTTTACAGGATTTTACCATCAGGTGATCTGGGGATGCAAAGAGTGGGCTGGCTCAGGGGGAAACACGATGAACTTGGTCCTAGACATACAGAGATGGAGGTTAGGACGGGACAACAGTATTCAGGAGACACTGGAAATTTGGGACTGATGTCAAGAAGACGTTAAGGCTGTCGATGTAAAGCAGGTGGTCATCTAGGCTGTGGACTTATTTCAAACCATAAGAGTGAGAATTCTGATGATGTACATTCAACACAGATGTAAAGTGTGAAAGGCTGTGGAAGCTGGGGGAGACTCTCTGGTAGAGGACGGGACGAGGACCAACAGCTCGTAAAGGAGAGAGTGCAGAGGAGGGAGACGCGCTAGTCCGGGTTCTCCTGAGACAGAGCCAGTAGGATGTGTACTTAGGTGCACGAGAGGGCAGTCATTAGGGAAATTGGCTCATGCGATTGTGAAGGCTGAAGAGTCCCACTGGATGCCGGTAGCGTGGCTCAGTCCAAGTCTGGAAGCCTCAGGACCAGGGAAGCGATGCTGTGATTCTCAGTCTGAGGCCACAGGCCTGAGAACCGTGGTGCCACTGGTGTAAATCCTGGAACCCAAAGGCTGAAGAGTCTCGAGTTCTGATGTCCATGGACAGGAGAGCAGAGTGTGTCCCAGGTCCGGCAGATAGAGAAATCCACTTTTTCCTTTGTTGTTTGCTCTCTCTGGGCCCCCAGTGGACTGGATGGTGCCTGCCCATATTGAGGTGGGTCTTCCCCACCTAGTCCACTCAGGCTCACATGCTAATCTGTTCTGCAGACACCCTCATGGACACACCCCAAAAGATTGCTTTAACAAGGTTCTAGGTTATTCCTTAATCCAATCAAGTTGACACCTAGAATTAACCATCACAGGGACCAGAAGAGTGCAATGCCTCAGGAATCAAAGGAGGAACCATGTTTAGAAAGGGAGACAGTCTATGGTGTCAAGTGCTATGAAGACTCAGTCCAGATGTGGTCTGAGGAAACAACTAGGGCTTCACTAGTGATCGTTGAGTGAACAGCTGCAGACAAGTGGTGGAGAAGACTGACCCCCGGGGGTTAACTAGCAAGCAAGGCAGTGCGGGGGCAAGACAGAGCCCGTTCTGTTAGAAGGTTGATAATCGGGAGAAGGAGAAAGATGGGTGTGTGTTGTGAGGGTGAAGCTGATCTCAGAAAAACTGCTTGCTTTTGTTCAGGACTGATCTGAGCAAATCTTATATAGAGGCGAAGCCTTACTCAGGAAGAGAGAATTTAAGTTGCTATAGGATTTAGAGGGAATTGCTGATAAAGAATAATCATAGAAAGGCAAGTGTGAGTGGAAATGAAATTACCTATGGAGATAGCACCTTTGTAAAGAAGAGTGACCTGTTTTCCCTGCCATAGACGGAAGGAAGAAGAGATGGCTAAGTACTGGGTGGTTGTGCTGAGGCAAAGGCTGCAGAGGAGGAAGAGAAGGTTCTGTAAACAGCAGTGAGGTCACCAGATGAGACGCCATAGATGGAAGGAAGAAGAGATGGCTAAGTACTGGGTGGTTGTGCTTAGGCAAAGGCTGCAGAGGAGGAAGAGAAGGTTCTGTAAACAGCAGTGAGGTCACCAGATGAGAATGGAAAACAGAAACGCAGAATTATGACACAAATGCCACAGAGTGAAACGAGCCACGATGAAGTAAGCCCATCGAGGTTTCTATTCTACAGTGGGAAGTGCTTCTGGTTTATTCCAATCTGATACCAGAATTCTGAGTGACAAAGGTCTGTCACAGATCTCTGTTCAGGATAGTATTGGAAATGTTCTTTGAACTGCAACATTTGAAGGCGATGAAGACTGGGCAGGTATTATCAAATCTGTCTCATGGCTGCTCCAGCTCATTCAGCTGGTAGATTGCAGGACTGGAGCAATCCTCAGGCACCAGATACGGAGCCCCACCCATGGGCCAATTTGTCACAGCCATGTTCCTCCAGTGAAGCATCGTGTGACCTTGTCACTGAAATAAACAGTTAACTCACTTCAATAGGAAAAGAGGGGCTAAGTCAATCCTCTCTGTGTGATGTCTAAATAATAAAGCAAAAGTTAGAAATTTAACCATTTTACTTTTTGTTCTAATCTTGAAAACACTAACCAACCCACACTATTTAGGCATTAGTAAAACAATGGATCAACTCAGCCACTTAATTAAATAATCTGGTTTTGACACAAACCAATCCACTGGAGACCTGACTGAATTTTTAAGTTTTTAACTAGCAGTCTTGTCTTTATGAAGTATTAGCTTCATAGGAGTCAAAGCTGGATGTTTTTAAAACAACTCAGAAAATGCAAGACTAGTACTAAGAACCATGAAGGGTCTGTGACTTGCCTTGCAAGCTAAGAAGTTAGCCTGCCAGTGTGGCTTTACTGTTTACTACAGCAGCAGTAGCGAGAGGATCAGCACTTCCTTGTGCTAGTTCCTTAAGGCCTAACGGGGTGATGAAGAGAGGGCCATACGTGCATATATAATGGGTGGTGTTATAAGAAAGAAATGCTGAGCTGAGGGATCCCAAACTTTTCTAATGGTCGCTAAGCATGCTTGCCCTTTTCTCTGGAGGGATGCACTATCTCTATCTCCCAAGGCTGTTCAATACACAATCATCCTTGAAAAGATAATCCAAAACAAAGTCAGTCAGTAGCTCTGCTTACAAGACACACAGAAACATGAGAAACCCACGGAGAACTATCTCCCCACAACTAATGGTCTAGTGAAAGTTAAGATGATTTATTATTGATATCCAGATGCAAAGAGAAGACCAAAGTCTAATAAACATCTTCAGAATTATTAACTAGAAGAAGGCTATGGATAAACTGTGATTGTCGACTGGTTTAAGAAGAAAAATGCATTGCAATAAATTGGACTAAATTCAATGTAGGTATAAAAATTTTTCAAACAAAAAGTATTGAAAATGGTCCTGTTATTCTTCCCCAGCCTGATCTTAATTTAAAACTTTGCTTCAGTAAAACATATCTATTAGAAAGATGCCAAATGTTCCTTATAGAGAAATTGTCAAGGTTCAGATTTCAATCAACTTTTTATTGCAGTGGCTTATGAATCCACTTAATTTTGATTTTGTTTTAAAATAGATGTAAGATACATTTCTATTATAAATTCTACATAAATCTAAAGGAAGCAGCTTGTCATTCATGCTCAGACCTATAAAAACAGGCTCTTGTGAGTCCACCTAACAGGAAAAAAAATGATAAGTGTATTCTTTAAAAATGGTTCTTTGTGAACTTTGTTTTCATTAGATTTTTAATAATAAAAGGGCCACTTGGTTCGGGACAGAGAGTATAATAAATGCGGCACATTAAAACAAAACAAAACATACATTACCCAACTGTCTAATACTGAATCTTACAATTTATCAAGTTGACCCAAAATAATAAACTCCACTTTGAGTAAAAAGTGAAATAAAATCGGACCCTTTCTGAAAAGAGAGCCATGTTGCTTAGGGAACAGCCCATATCAGTGTAACATAAGGAGAAAGGAAATGTGTAAAATTTGCGTTAAAGGAACTTCTGAATGTAGAAACACTTCAAGTACCTGTGTTTTTTACATATTGTTAAAAGTAATGGAATCTGGGAATGTGTATTCATATTATTAACTTTATATACTCCATGAAGTATTTGAACCTATTTGGTGAAACATGTATCAAACAAGTTGGCTATTTATTATTAATATGACAAAAAAGGATTAATACTGAAAGTTGTATCTTGAATGCACTCCATGTGCATTACATATCTGTGGATTTTGTGATGCGTACATTATTCCTGTCTTACAATTTGGATGAGCATGTTAGACAGATACATGCACATAGAACATTTGTAAAAAGTACCATGCACGTTAAGAGAAATGCTAAATGTTCAGGCAGGGCTATTGCAGTTCAAAGGAAGCCTTAGGTTTTGGAGGGGATAGAAAAAGCTTTAACAGGTAGAAGTTCAGTTGAATAACTCATTGCTTTCCCCCATTACAAAACGGAGTTTCCTATTTTACTTAAGTAAAGGGAAAGGCAGAAAGACCTAAGTTCTAGTTGTGGTTTTACCAGTGATTTTCAGACCAGTGGTAAAAGATATCCTGTTTACAGTCTCAGCTTAATCATTCCTGTCTTGTAGTTACTCAGTGTAAATGGGAGACTAGATTTTTTAAAGTGACCATCGATTCAACTTCTTTAAGAGAAAGGAAGAAACTGTTTAGAATTTAGATAAAAGGAACAGATTCTAAAGTTGAGTGAGAAGAACAGTAAAAAGAAACTTGAATAAATATTAATGTAATCTCCCTGCCCCAACACACACACACACACACACACACACACACACACACACACACACGGTATCCCACCCTCTTAATTGGTTGCTGGTATTCACCATCCCCATACCTACTGGGCCTAAGGAATTAGGAAAGTCTTACTGATTCTTATGTAACAGAGGGGAGATCTGGGTAGCTTGAAGTGGGTTGAGTCTTGGATTAAATCCAGGAAAGACTCTGGCACCTGGGATATTGAATTGGAAGTCACACCTACTTCCGTGACTTCCAAATAATAGTGGAGCTGCCACAGAGAGACTTAGTTGAACTGAACACTGTAACTATTTTCTATCACTTTGTTGCTATCCAAAACTACAGTTATTGGTTACAGGATATTCTGTACAAATTATTGTAAACTATGCAATAAGTTCAATAAATTATATCAATTTTTATTGTAAGGTAAATATTTATATATTATATATTTTTTCATCAACACATAATATTCATGATAGGTGGGCTAGGTTTTTCATGTATACACTTTTGAGAGTCTTACAATCCAGCAGAAAGACATGTTATAATTGTAAATCCCTGCATTGGAAAGGGAAGGACTGGTCAACACCACCAAAAGTCGATGGAGAGGAAGCCCCAGTCCCTGCCAATATGTGGTGCAAAAATGCAGCGGAGTTTCGGGTTAGTCAAGTTTCCCAAGCTAGCCTTTACATATTTGAGTAGAGCCAAGTGCTTTTTTTCTCCTTAATTTTTAAGCCATGATGTATTTTTCAGGGAAATATGATCCATATGTTCTTAATTCATTCACTCCAACTCATCAAATGTTTTGTAAGACTATTCTCTGCTCAGAGGTTTTCTAAACAGTCTTAAGAAGACCTCTAAACTAGAAATGGGAATAGAGGCAGCGGTACCCATTGCCAAACCTAAATTTTCTTGAACCCAGCATTAAGTAGAAGATTAGCATCTATTTTTAAACTTGGCAAACTATAGGTACCATTCAGTTGCTGACTCAGAATGAAAAAACAATTAGCTATTATTTGTGTAAATTGTGGATGCAAAAAGTTTTTCTCTTTTCTAAAAATCTGTGGAAAAGGATTTAATTTTTAATACTGACTGCTAGAACAGCAACATATTTTACTTTTTTCTAAACCCTTTTCACAGCTATCATCACCCCTCCTTCTCACTATGATACTATGAAATAGACAAGGTAGTTATACTCATCCCAAAGTATACCTGGGGTAACCAAGGCTCAGAAAAATCCAGTAACCTTTCCTGTATCATGTAGGGGATGGTGTGGCAGAAGAGGACCAGAAAGTCAGTCTTCCTAACTCTAAACTTCTGGAGTTATTTGGGCAAACAGTGATGTCTGTGTTTCTCCATAGCTCCCAGAGGGTGGGACAATACCCTGTCTCAGGACAGCATGGATGGCCCAGTGTAACAGCTCAATATCAATCTCACTAAGGGTCTTGTTAGTGGCAGCACTAGACATGGCATGAGACTCTTTTTCCAGGTTCCTTCTGACCTTCACATGGGGTCAGAAACAGACAGCTGAGTAAGGCTAAGGCACAGGTATTCACACACACCTAGGAATTTCGTCTGATCTACTTTGGTCTAATAAGTTTATTTACACATTTATTGCAAAGATTATTGCAAAGATTTGCTGCTAAGATTAATATGGTACTTAATACAATAAAAATGCTTGTGTCATAATAGCATCTGATTCACAAAACGTTATCTGGAAAAAAAATATCAATACTTAATTTGTCCCTATTTTACAAAGAAAGAATCTAAGATACAGAATTACTAAACTTTCTGTATTAAGTCAAGAACAGAGTTCAGATGTATGTTTTCTACAATGTACAGAGATGAAAGAGTGTTAGGTTTATCTTCAATATTAAGGACGATGTTGATGATGATGATGATGATGATGGTAATTACCACTTACTGGGTTTTTACCATGTGCCACATAGACAATCTCAATTAGTTATTACAAGAAAATATAGTGGTAGATGTTTTTTACCATAATTTTTACAGGTGAGGAAACTGGGACCCAGCAAGTTTAGGAATTTTATACTATATGTTAGAATTAGGACTCTATTAGTTACAAGTGATAAATAACCAAACCAAAACTGGCTTAAGCAAAAGCAGAATGTTTTGATCCATGTAACTGTAAACTCCATGGATAAGGCTGGCTTCTTGTGCATGGTTTCATCCTGGGTCCAGGTAATATCATCCGATCAGAGGGTGATCCCCTATTTCCTCTATTTTTGGCCTTATTCCCAAGTTTCACATGGAGGTGAATGGTAAACAGCAGCTCTAGATCTTTTCTTGCCTCAGTGATGTGTATCTGTACCTGGTTGACATTGGTCCATGTTGGAGCAAGTGTTTCTTCCTTCCTAAATTTCTAAATGAGCCCTCTGGCTTAGACCTAGGTTGCATGCCCTTGAAACCTTGAGTGGGATAAGTTCCATCCAAACCATGTACAATGAGAATAAGGAAGAAGTGGTCCCTCAAGAAAACTTGAGTGAACTATTACCAAAATAATAAGGGCAAACGGATTCTTGGAGGCCAAGTAACTACAAGTGCCCATGACAGATAACATGCCCAAGGTCACACAGCTAGACTGTGGAGAGCTCAAACTCATACTCACATCTTTGAGTTTCAGAGGCTATTTTCTAACTCAGGGATTGTTGACTTTTTTCTGTAAATAGCGAGTTAGTAAATATTTCAGACTTCACAGTCTATAAGGTGTCAATTGAAACTACTCAGCGTGGTTATTGTCATGCAAGGCAGCCACAGGCAACACAGAAACAAATGAGCATGGATACAACTGTGTTCCAATAAAACTTCATTGATGAAAACAGCTGAAGAGCCGGACAGCGTCTGTGTGCCATTCTGCTGATCCCTGCACCCCACTTTTCATGACCTTGATCAGCCACAGTCCCCATGTACAGAACAGAACTCGAATAGCCTCTTTGGTGTGAGTAGGTGAAAAATATTGCTTAGATGAAGGTACACCAGCCACATAGCTAACAACCAGTCAAGGTGAGGACCCTCAGTGCCTATGGTCTACTCTCCAGCAAATCCCCCACAGGCTCTTGCTCTAATCAGATAAAATACGAGAAACAGAAAGCATTCACAGAGAATATTTGTTTTATGGGTTAGATAATATTCTACACTATGTAAATATTTTCTATATCACCATCTTACCATGAGGTTTTTCCAGATGTTCTTATTCCCTGAATAACATTGTTTCTGACGATCTTTGTGGCAGGCAGAATAATGGCCCCTCGAAGATGTTCATGTCTTAATCCCTAGAACCTCTGAATACGTTACCTCATATGGCAAAAGGTACTTCAGATTTGTGATTAAGATTAAGGATCCTAAAATTGAGAGATCGTCCTGAGTTATCCCAGTGGGCTCAATGCCAATGCAATCACAGGAGTCCTTGTGAAAGAGGCAGACTAGTCAGAAGTTAGTGAGGGGACGAGAATGAGATGACGGAAGCAGAGACTGGAGTGACAGTCACAAGTCAAGGAAGGCTGACACCGTCTAGAAGCTGAGAGACATAAGGAACAGATCTTCCCTGGAGCCTCCAGAAAGAACCAGCCCTGTAGACAACCTGATTCTAGCCGCATAAAACTCCTTTTGGACTTCTGAGCTCCCAAACTGTAAGAGAACAAATTTATGTTGTTTCAAGCCACTCAATTTGTGGTAATTTTTTTCCCTGGAGCCTCCAGAAAGAACCAGCCCTGTAGACAACCTGATTCTAGCCGCATAAAACTCCTTTTGGACTTCTGACCTCCCAAACTGTAAGAGAACAAATTTATGTTGTTTCAAGCCACTCAATTTGTGGTAATTTTTTTTTACAGCAGCCCTAGGAAAATAATACAGTTCAATATCTAAGAGTAATATTATCCTGGCAGATTTCTCCTACTCTACTGGATTCAATCAAACAAGTAAGAAAAACAGAAACATTGCTCCCGATTTCTGAAACTGATTGGTTATAGATAGTTTATGCCTTATGATAAGAAATTAACATTTGTAGACACTTTGATATCACTACCTCCAACAATGATTTAACGGTAATAGTAGTTGTAGAAATAATAATCATAGAAAAGGCAAGTGAATTAGCTAACACATCATGCAAAGGGCTTAGTACTTTTGCTGGCTCACCGAACTCAAAAAATGCTAGCTATCGTTAATATCAATAGTTGTGGTATTAGCAACAGTGATAGTTTTTGGTATTGGTACCAGTACTAGAAATGAAATTCACCATTTTTGAGTGCATATCATGTGCTGGGTACTGTCTTAAATATTTTTTATGCATTATCTATTTTAATCCTCATATAACAAAATAAAGTACGTATCATTATCTCCATTTTGTGAATGATGAACGTGATCCTCTGAGAGAGTAAATTATTTCCCCAATACATCAAGGTAAGTGAGTGGTAGCAGTAGAAATGGAATGTTTATTAGTAAAATCCAAGCATTTCTCAACTTAATTTTGAGGCTATTGCCCTGTGCCTCTAAAATTGTTCCATAGAACTCTTGGTTGAGGGAAATTGCATCTTTGATATACACTTTGTTGGTGTAACACTTGTGCCAAGAGCTTTCATTCCTTTGTTGACATTGTTTCCTCTGTTAAGAATAATTTTGTTCGCCTGCCTGGTGAACACCCAGTCATCTTTTAAGGTTATGATCAAGCTTCGCCTCCTCTGTGAAGACTTTCTGGACATCATCTCTATTCCTGACTTCACCCATCACTCTTCTGTGCCCGTCCACTCACCTGGATATTTTTCTGTAGTAGGTCCACCACCTGGTTGTGCTTGTTTGCTATGCATCTGCCTCCCTCACTAGGATATAAGCTTTCTGATGTCAAGAAACCCGCTGTATATCCAGTGGCAGCATGATTCTGGGAACATTAAAGTGCTCAGTGGTTATTTAGTGATGGAGGGATAAGTGAATGAGTAAATACTAAATAAATAAACCAATGGGTTGTTTTTATGTGGGGGAAGAGGGAGCGTTCTCATTCCAGAGGAATGTTAAGAGTTTTTACTTCTTAGTGCAGTTTATTTTAAAATTCTGCTCTGCAACACAACTATCTAAATACTTTAGTTGAGTTCAAAGCATAATAAAGCAATCAATTTGTAACTTGATGCCAGAAATCAGTAGATATATAATACCAGTACTTTTGTGTCTACTGTCACAGTTACTGTTTCCATATATATATATGGGGTAATGAAAAATAGAGCTGAAGAATGAGCAAAACATGAATTCTAAACTAATTTAAAAAATTTGTGCTCAGTTTTCTAATAATGTAAAAATATAGGTGAGTGGAGAACACTGGATTGTGAGAGCTTTCTGCATGCGGAAGAAATATTTTGAGGAGAGGGTGGAGGGAGGAAAGATGTGGTGGAGCAGAACTGCTGGTGAAGGTACGAGGAAGAAGGGGTTTGGGAGAACAGGGAAGTGTGGTGGGAATTTGGAAAAGCTTGCTATAAAAGGTACACATTCTAATCTTCTCTTATTAACTTTTCTGTGCCTTCCTTTTTCTCAACAATGCTTTTGGCATGAGTGCAGTATTGGTAGGTTAATGTGACCAAAGTTTGGGGGTCTAAGGCAAGGTATAGAGGAAGATAAAATATGGCAAAGAGTCTTCACACAGACACAGCTGGTATAATAATGCAAAACACAAGATACAAAATTTTTAGTTTTAATTTAAAAAACAAATACTGAGAATCTATTTTGTGCTAAGAACTATATTGGATACAAGATAAAATAGATGAAAATTTCATAATTATTTCTTTATGAATACTCAGACATGGCATAGTAAGTTTTTATACAAAATGCCATGTGAACACAGATTAAACACACACACACACAATCTCTTTATTATGTTCAGATCAGAATGCTGCACAGATGAGCTGCCGTTTATGTTAAAAGACCAGGAATTTTACTGAAAAGAAAAGGAGAACTCATTTCAAATATGGAAGGAAACTTGGTCAATGGCTCAGGCCTGTGAAGTATGCAGAGTGTTAGGAAAGAGCAAATGATCCTACATCACTGGAATATTAAGGTTTATGTGGGGAGCAGAAATGCAGTGGGAGATAAGATTGCTGATCATAACAGTCCTATGAATTCATAGGCTATTATTCTCATTTAGATGAGAAGAGAAATTCAGAGTTTTGAGGGCTGGTCAAGATCACAAGGCTGACAAAATTGAGAAATGTCTTCTGTCTCCTTTTCCAAAGCTCTTTCCATTGTTCTAATGTCTTCAAAACTGTGGTCAAAGAAACCTTAGAATTCTGTGATAGAGTTTCAGGAGCTGCAAGGGCAGGCAGAGCGGAAACTGAATTAACGATCAGAAAAGCTCCATTGGAGCTCTTTCCATAATGGACTCTTTATGTTAGATATCTTTAAAAATGTTTTTCACCATATAAATAAAGTTGAGAAACACTGTACTATATCATTCTTCTCAAGTCAAACTCACAATTTCATACTTAGATTGTAAGTGAAATAATGTTACGATAAACTGAAAGAGGACAAGATGACAGCTGTCTCCTGGGCTAGGTGACACATGAGAAAGGCTGATCAGCTGGGCAGTGAGTGGTTGCTTAGTGAGCAGAGCTAGAATGCATTCAGGAACTGTAAGAAGAATAGGTTGACATGGGAACCAGCTGAAGGATCTGTGTAGATGCCCAGAGCTTTGCCTTGCTAACTAATCTGTTCCGGCTGGCCTGTTAGCTCAGTTGGTTGGAACACAGCCTAGTAATAACAAGGTCATGGGGTCAGATTCCGGAACTGGCCAGCTGGAAAAAATAAATAATCTGTCCTAAAGCTTTTTCTTTCTGTAGTTGTTAAAATTTGTATTCCTGTTACATTTCCTTTAAGAACTTCAATTGTCTGTTTACATCTAAGAGAAAATTTTCCTATTGTGCTAATAAAAAGAGGGTATGGAAGAAGAAGACTTGCTCTGGAGTGAGAGAAAGGCAGTGACTTGCCAGTCTGAGACTGGGAGGATCAGTGTAGTGGGGACCCAGGCATGTCACCTTCCTTACCTCTATCCTGATGTGCTTCTAAGGCTGCCCAGGGCACAACTCCTGAGGTTGCTATTTACACAGACTATGGGGTAAAAAGAGCTTCTTGGAATTGAGCAGTGCAGGAGTTTTGCTGGTGTGAACAGAATAATGGGTGCCCCAAAACATCAACATCCAGTCACTGGAATGTGGGACTGTTACATGACAAAGGGGAATTAAAGCTGCAGATGGAATTAAGGTTGCTAATTAGCTGACCTTATAATTAATAGGGATAGTATCCTAGATTATCTAGGTAAACCAATCTAATCATATGAGCTCTAAAGAGCAGAAGAGGAAGGCAGGGAGTGGGTCAGAAAATGAGGCAGAGGTAGAAGGATCCTGTTGAAGTGTGAGAGGAACATGACCCGCCACTGTTGGCTTCGCAGATGGAAGAAGACGGCCTCAAGCCTAGGAATGCAAAAGTCCTCTAGAAGCTGGGAACAGCTCTTAGTTTACAGGCAGCAAGAAAACTTGGGCCTTCGTCCTCCAACCAAAATGTACTGAATTCTGCCGACAGTTGGAATGAGAAGAAAATGGATTCTCCCCAGAGCCTCCTATAGGTGGTAGTCCTTCAATATGGTTTATGTTTTTTGGTAGAAAACCAGCTAATCCATTAATTTATTGAACGCCTTCCTTTAGGTGATCTATCTGTAGGTTTTCTGTCTCAGAATTAAATAAAATTTAATTGCAAAAGAATAAACTATCTCTTTCTTCTCCAAATTCATGAAGTAACAATAAGTAAGTCTTTTCATTACTACTGCCATTCTTTGCAATAAAAATCCCATGTTCCTTAGAAAGAATGGCTCAAAATGGCAAAAATGATAAAGGCCAAATAAGAATTTCACCTTCTGGAAAAATTCCCATGAAGGTCACTATTTTAATAATCTATTGCTGTATATCAAACTATCCCAAAACTTAGTGGCTTAAAACAATAAAAATTTTATTATTTCTCACCTTTCTGTGGATCGGGAATTCAGAATGGCACAGCTGGAATGGCTCGTTTCTTCTTCAGGTGATGTTTGCCAGGGCTGGGGTAGCTAAGATAGTCTCTTCACTCACACATCTGGCAACTCATCTAGGATGGTTTGAACAGCTTGGGATGAGCTGACACAACCCAGCTGGGGTTATTTGACTGGGGTCAGGGTCTTGCTCTTGGCTAGGATCCTCGACTTTCCTCTGTGTCGTCTCTCCCTCATCCCACAGCCCCTCCCCCACCATCACTTTGTCTTTCCATGTGGGGTCCTCAGCAGGGTAACCTGACTGCTCAAATGGTAGGTGGGTCCAAAGAAAGAGTGACAGAAGCCACCAGTTTTCTTGAAGTCTAGTTCTGAACTGTCACAGCATTACTTCTGCTTCAGAGTCTTTTTCTTAAGGAAATTTACAAGTCTCTATGAAATTCTCTCTTCTTCCATATTAGTCAACCTAAGGCTAGAGGTACCACCTATGGAATCTATCAGCATTCTATGGAACCTTGCATTAGTTAATAGAAAATTAGAATTCTACTGTGAAATCTCTCAGTAAGCCCTCGAGCATGGTGACAAGGTGAAGGTAAAATTATAGAGAAAGATGTTGTGTGGGTTTCTTCACTGCTGACACAATTGAACCTCTCAAATGTGCCACCATGAATTCCTTGAATTATGGCTACAGACTGACTTGTATGACCTATTTGACATTTGACAGTGAGACAGATTGAATTACTGGCGCTGATACTTAATCCCTCACTGTGTTCAGCCCTTGACCATATGACTTTGTAGTTCTTCCAACTAGAAGCAGAATGTACTTTCCCAGTCCTTGACTTCAGACTCAACCAAATGTCTTGCTTTGACTAATGGCATGTAGGTGTAAGTGACAGTTGCCAGTTCTGAGACAGGGCCCTAAGAGACATGTGCATTTCCAATTCTCCTCTCTTAAGCCTCTTCCATTACCATGAAACAAACATGTCCTGGCTGCTCCACCAGTCCAAAGAAAATGAGAAAATGTGGAGCAGACCCAGATCCAACCTGAAAATTGGAGTCATGCCTAGTGGAGACCAACTTAGACCAGCTCACCCCCAGCTAAGCAGATGTGTGGGTGAGTGATTGTTATTTTAAGCCACTGAGTTTGAGGTGACTTATAACATAGCACTATTTTAGTAATAATTGGATATCACACATAGCAAGTCTAAATCACAAGAGAAAAATTTTCCCATGGCCTCAAGCAATGGTTGTCACTGTGAAATTTGGAAATAATAAAATCAAAGAGATCCAACCACCTAGCCAATGCCCGAGACTTCTATATTACCAAGTGGTATCCAAATTCTGCCAAATTAAATGAATTCCCAGCTTTGTGGTATACTTGAAAGGACACAAATTACAAGCCAAGAGGATGAAAAGATCTCTTAATGGATGTGCTGATGCATACCTTTGGGTGATGGAAACTAGCTGAGAAGCCTTTACAATAGTGGGAAGGCTAGCCTGGTTCCTGCCAATTGCTACTATGTGACTTTGAGCAGCTTTGGAAGCCGGGAAGTAGTAACAGAAATGTGCATTAAATAAACGATGCTTGTTGCCTCAGACTCAAAGAGAGCCTTGGTCAAGCAATGGTTTTCTCAGCACATGGACGGTGAATCCATGGTGACGGATGCTAATGCAAAGAACAGGAGCATACAGCTATTATGGGACACACAGGCTTATCAGTGGCCAAAGCCAACAAGCTTTCTCTCCCTCACCTGCTGAGTAAGTGAAAACATTTTGTTTTGCATAAAAGCAACTACTTCATTGAATGTATTTAGAAGTGTGTCTTTACAGGTGCCTTCTTGTTAGCTTAATATGCAACTTGATCACACATTGGTTGATATTGTTAACATATAAAAGCATCACTATCTATATGTAAAACAAAATCAGAAACTTCATTGAATGTATTTAGAAGTGTGTCTTTACAGGTGCCTTCTTGTTAGCTTAATATGCAACTTGATCATACATTGGTTGATATTGTTAACATATAAAAGCATCACTATCTATATGTAAAACAAAATCAGAAATAGGTTGAAATGTATCTTAGGTTCAACAGAGAGGCCATGAAAAGAGCTCACAATTTGATTTGAACTTGCTGTAGAAGGAATTAACATTTAGACAGTTGATGTGAAAATTACTGCTTTATTCTCTTTTTATATAGAACATGATATTTTACAAAGCTGGGTCTCTGTTCAGATTTAAAATATTTTGTGTTGGTATAGTAGCATTAAATATATTGTCTGCAGTATCTCACCCTTACTCTATAGGTTATGTCAACATGAAATTCCTGAAAGTAATGTCAATGAAACATGAAATTAATTTTGTGTGGCTTACTAGCTTTTGCCAAAACAGCAGTCATGTCTTTAAAGTGGTTACTTAAGATGCAGCCATGTTCTGGCTATGGAAAGTTTAATTTTTCTCTCAGGACTTTGTCCTTGTATTATTCCTCCTCACACGACTGAAGGGTATCAAAACTCACATGCTTTCGTGGCATTTTGTGCCCCAGAGATCCGTAAGTCCATTCCTAAGTGGGGGCCTACAGTAAATTTTAACATTTATCTTCTGGCCTCTGCTATATAAATGGCAACTTGAATGCTTTTTATGAAGAGAGAAAGAAGGTCAAAAATATACAGGAATAAATCAGAGGGGATGGGATAAGGAGGAGATTGCCAGAATTCATTTGGGGAGACAGTCAACCCACTTGAACACCACAGGTTCTGTAGTCTCCTGCAACGGTCAAAAACTTTGAAGCTCCGGTTCTATTATATGCTGTCATAGCCAACCGAGAGGGAGGACACTGGACACTGAAGTTCCCCTCGATACCAATTCCTTCTTCCTGCTCTCATCAAGCATTATCAGAGTTGGTCGGGGAAAAATGGGTGACATCTTAGCTTTAGCAATGAAGGCTCACTGAACATTCCAGAGAAAACCAAGTCATGCCCTTGGGGAGATACATAATAAAGAGACAAAATAGAGTTGGCTGTTTAGAATACTTCATCTATTCAAGAAGAAAAGGATTTGTCCCCATCTAAAATTTTTTACATACCTATTTGATTAATGATATCACAGTTGGGACCCTGGGGGAGTATTTTGGGCAGAAAGAAAAGGTTTCCAAGAAATTCTACTCTGTAAGGTATGCACTGTCATTGCTAAATGCTTGTCAGATATTAG
This sequence comes from Galeopterus variegatus, assembly GCF_000696425.1. Classification (NCBI taxonomy): domain Eukaryota; kingdom Metazoa; phylum Chordata; class Mammalia; order Dermoptera; family Cynocephalidae; genus Galeopterus; species Galeopterus variegatus. The sequence continues at coordinate 271,465 of NW_007730054.1, forward strand.
GTCACGATGATGATGATAATCATATTTTATAACTTGTGAATCAAGGAGCATTTACTGAGGATAGAGTAGGGATCAGGTATCATGCTAGAAGCTTTCATATTCATGATTTCATGTATTTGTCACATTGTCCTCGGTGTAAGGACAGTCCTCACATAAGTAAGTAGAGTTAAGGAACTTTCTAGTGTTACAACTGCTAAGTGTGGAACTGGGACCAGTATCTAGATTTTGTTTTACTCCAGTTATAAGCTATAAGTCAGATCAAGGAATCAAAACTGACAAAGGAAATGTTGAACCGAGGAAAGAGAGAAGAAACAAACAAAAGGAGAACAACGAAAGGTTGACATTAATAAATTTACCAAATAAGTTCTGTCTTGTTTCAAAAAGGATTTGAGGTGACTTAAGAAAACTCATGGCATAAGAAATAAAATAAATTTACTAGTAATAAGAAAAGAGTGTAAATAAGCATAGAAAAACAACATTAAGCATAGAACAGTTTTGCAATTCCAGTCAATCCCAGGCACTCAGACTTGGGATGACAGAAAGAAGGAGATACAAGCAACAGAATGCATCTGGTGTTGGCAAATGAAGACAGCAGCACCAGCGGTAGAAGTGGGGTACAACTTTGAGATCTCTTAATGTGGCCTATTTCCATAGGAACTGTGCCCCAAGTTAAGGGCAGTTCCATTTATGAAGGTGTGTACATTATAGGTGTATCGCAATTTATTTCCCTATCAAGCATAAGAGAAAATGCTTGAGAAGTCAATTATGGTCTAAATGCTGACTCTGTCAGGGAAAAACATCAAACAGTGTTTATGAAGAAAAGTGACAATGCTTTTAGCGTGTAGTCACAAGGGTGAGGGAACGGCAGTGTAAAGAGAAAATGTGCCACTGAAGCTCAGAAGCAGAACAGAAGAGGACAAGGTCCAGACTGCAGGTCCACCATCAGCTCGAAAGATGATCCCTCACCAGAGGCAGGCCACCAAGGAAGACTTGATAACTGAAAGAACGGCTTAGGAAATTCTTCCAGGCATGAAAAAGTGCGTACAGGGAGACCGGGTAGATTGGGAGGTGTCTGTGAATGACGAACCAGACATATTGCCAGCTCAGATGTCAGGAGCTGGGTATTAGCTCGGATGTAAGAAAGAGCCCAGTGAGAGGTATGCTTCCTCAGTCAACCCAGATAACATAGGGAAAGAGCCCAAACTGCTCTGGGTTGGAGGAGTGAAGACAGGTATATGCGGAAAATGTGTCATGCATAAGGCATTTAAAATAGAGATAGATACAGACAGGAGGAAGTATAGGATAAAGAGACTAGTCTTGAAAGTACAGTTTTTAGAGCAAAGATCAATTCCCCTATTTCTAGAAAAGTGGGCATCAAGGTCATCAACAACAGGACAGTGTCTTTGTTTGGCATCCCCAGGCCCATTGTCCCACCACAGTCTAGTAAAATTGTTGACGGGATGAAGTCTGTTCCCTCCGAGCATCCAGTGTGCCATGTTGCCTCCTGATGGTCTGAGCTTCTCTTCCACTTCATGTGCCTCATCTCTTCAGGACCTCAGCTGCCTCACCACTTCAAATCCCTCTGATCACAGCTTGCACAGTGATCCTCAATTCACTTGCAGCCTAGCTGACTGCTTGGACCAATAGAATAAATTAATTATTGATAATTATCTAGCAGCTGGGGACAGTACAGCCTTTCTGCACCTGTCAACCACAAGCCCCTTCCACCCAGGCTTGGGGAGGGGCAGCCGTGATGTAGGTCAAGGCAAGGCCAGCTAACGCGCAGCACTTCAGTAGAAGATGCTGGATTGTGAAAAGCTCGTGCTGTTGTTTACGTTTTCTTGGCTGGGAGCCTCTTGGCATTTTCCTCTTTAAATCTTGGTTCTCTTTTTACATATTCTGTGCTGATTCTCTCTCTTTTTTCTCCTTCCCCATAAAGCTGGTGCAGTCCCATGAAGAAGTCTGAGTAGCATCCACAGGAAACAGACACGGAGTGGAAGGTTTAGAAGAGGTGAGGGACTCTCTTCCCCTTGACCCTTTTTAAAAGACCCATCTTTCTTTTGCTTCTTTTCATTGTCAAAGTGGTAAGATCTTGAGGATATAAGTTATGAGGGCTCAGGCTAAAGGAAAGGGACCAAGTAGGTTACTTAATCTTTCCTGAATCTAATAGACAAAAGGAGTTCTCCTGTTAACACCCAAGTCTCCTGGGTCAAGAATCCCAGAAAGGAGCTGGAGATCATGTCCTATAGGAACAGGAATTACGATAGACAAGTGACACAGAATTCAGAAATTCTGCGTCCCAGCTGTCTCTCTTCCTCCTTCCCGGAGGCACAGTGAACCTGTCACTCATCTGCTAGTATTGCTATTGTACCTGAGGAATTTTTATTTTAACCCAAATAAAAATGCATGTGGCTGTTTCTAGCTTTAACAGAGCCCTTTTCGATTTAACTCCCCGATCCCCCAATCCCTCCACAAACTAACAAAGTATGAATTTCAGGTACTAGGGTCAAGATTTGGGAGTCAGCCTTTAAAACTCCCAAATTCCATCATTTCAGTGCTTCTTAACTTTACCTACAAATATAGCCAATCCTGGATGGACATACCTTGTTTTATTTTAACCCAAATAAAAATGCATGTGGCTGTTTCTAGCTTTAACAGAGCCCTTTTCGATTTAACTCCCCAATCCCCCAATCCCTCCACAAACTAACAAAGTATGAATTTCAGGTACTAAGGTCAAGATTTGGGAGTCAGCCTTTAAAACTCCCAAATTACATCATTTCAGTGCTTCTTAACTTTACCTACAAATATAGCCAATCCTGGATGGACATACCTTTAGGACCACATCACTTCCAAATTTCCCCCAAATTTTGTAATCCCAAGCCTCACCCAGGATTAGTCAGGAGATACAACAACCACCACCACTGGGAGCCACCAGCTCTGTTCTCACTGAGCGGATTAACAATAAGTGCACATGAGCCGAGGGAAGGCTGAATTAATTCATTCAGAGTTATTTGTCAGAATTCCTTCTGTTTCTCATAGAAGAAAGAGAGGTGAGAAGTGAAGAGATGAAGGAAAACATTTGCATGTGGCTGCTTAATTGACTTGTATACTCATTTACAAGCTAATCTTTATTCTTTTCACATGTTCTTGAACTCATAAATTCTCCAAGAAACAAAGCCATATAAGTGCAGAACTGTGATGATGCAGTCTTGCTAGTTCCATTCCTATTAAGCCTTCTATCATGGTCTTCATGAGCTCAGAGAAGACGGTGCCATCTTTCTTTGCATGGAAATCTTCAAAACACCAGGGAGGGGGTAGTTTAGACAATGCCTCAGAATTCCTTTTTCAGGAGCTATGACTTAACAATGTTGCAGCAAAGAGCACAAAAGGAGGTGTGGGGATAGGGAGTGAGCGAATCTATATGATGAATCTCCTCGTACAAGTGTTTGTGGTTAACCAAGAAACACATTATGTGTCAAGCCTTTGGAAAGAGATGAATAATTAAAGACAAATGCTATGACATAATCATTTACACGTGGCAGAAAGATTTTAGATTAAATCTGGCCTGACCCACTGCTCGGCAAGTGTTATCGTGGATTCTTGAGAAGTATTCATTTATTTACTTTCTAATTTGGCCCATATGTTTTACTGAAAACAAAAAAAAAATTATGTTTCCCATAGGAAATAGGCTGAGTCCAGTGATGGTTAACAAGGCTGGTGAATTTGGGAACAGATCTCCTGTGCACACCAGAAAACCTGATGTACAGCATGTCAGCTCAGAAACTCCTTCTGTGAAAAAAGCCAAGGAGCTTTGCTATAAACACTTCTGCTGTGATGACTTCTCCCACCTTTAGAAAAGTCACTATATGCACACTTGATAACTTGATACAACTTCAATTAATTAACCAGTAATTTTGCTATGATAACAAAAATCATATTTACTGACTTTACAACTCTTCAACTTGTGCCCAGCACACACACATGAACATATGCGTACATACACACACATGCAAACATGTGTGCGCGCACACACACACCCTTTCTGGCCTCATCTTATATTTCAGTCACCATCTATATCAGCCTGATGTCAAGAAACCAGTTTTTGGAGCAGAGGCAGATTCTAGCCTCCTTCCTTTCTTAATCCTTCCAATATAATATAAAGCACACCATGTACCTCCAGGAGATGGCTTCTTGGTTTCCCAAATGCTATTAAATTTTAGCTTTTGCCTTTATTGAATGCAGGAAACAGAAGTGGGGTGGGGGAGGGATGACAGAGAAGGCTGGAGTCACTACCTTTTGTTCTTTTTACTTGGGCAGACATGGAATTGCTAAGGTAAGGCATTTTCTGCAGAATGAAAGGAAAGTAGGTGCTGATTGGTGAGCTGGCCCAGTTTCTCTAGGTGTTGCTTACCATGCTGTCAAAGAGCCGCATGCTTGTGTTAGAGGAAAAGGAGACACCATGGAAACACTTGTCCCTCCAAGAGAGAATGAAGTTGGGATTCAGGGCCTTTAACCCACACACTACAGGGTGAGGATGAAAAATTAGAAACTGGCATCTACCTCCCTTACTGGATAACTCTTTTCTAGTAACAATCATCTAGCCATCTTGTGTTCTCTTGCAGGGTGAGGAATGAGTGTGTTTTCTGGGAGAAAAGAGGCCTTCCAGTGGGCAAGAAAGGTGGCCGACATACGGCATTTCCATATCAAAGTGAACAGTACCCGAGAGCAACACACGATGGAGTTGGTAGTGAAGGGAGCCCACTAGCCGGTTGCTGTGTTCTCAGGAGCTTTGCTGATTTGCCAAAACATGACACATGTTCAGAAAAGTGAGGAGGCTCAGCTCACAGCCTTTAAAAAATTTTCCTATGGATATATGTGTGTGTGCACATGTGTATGTATTTCTCCCCCAAAGTTGAAAACATATTTCCATAAATATTATTATACGGAGGTAAAAGCAACTGCAGGAATCAACTGTACTTTTTTTCTAGGGTTTTTATTATTGTTTTGCCTTTGTTCTCATCTCCTCTAAATCGCCTCAGTTATTACATAGGCTTATAGTACACATTGTTGAACGGACGCCAGCCCAATGGGAACCACAGTTCTCCCCATGCACCGGTCACTTTGGTGTGTGTTTTGTTTGGAGTGGCAGTAACAGAGCCCAGATTCCAGGTGAACTCACGACAGAGGCAGGCAGGAATTTCATTTCGCCACATGTGACAGTCAGGCTGCTCTGCGGCAGTAACAGAGCCCAGATTCCAGGTGGAGAACTCACGACAGAGGCAGGCAGGAATTTCATTTCGCCACATGTGACAGTCAGGCTGCTCTGCCCATTTGAAGTCTGTTCAAAGGTCTGAGTCCCACTCACCTCTCTATCTTCCTTCCTGTCCACAAGTTCTTCTACCCTAGTTCACTTGGGGTTATTGTTTCAATGCACCTCAAATTCCATAACTAACCTAACTTATCCACATAGTTTCACCTGCAGCTTTTGAAATGCTCACATTGTGACTTTTCCCCAAATTTTGCCACATCTCAGGAAAGGACTATTGGCCAGTTTCCACGATTGTCCTCTGTTTATACAATAAACAGTCAAGTTAGGATCTTGGATTGTTTAACTAAATAGTTATGCTTGCTTTTAGGAATTAATGAATAAAACAAGGTCTGGATTTCACAAGTATCTTTGAACTTCAAGTCTTGCATTTCACACCAGGAAGCCAATTTCACACAGAACTTTCCTATTTTAACACCTAGGATCAAAGGAAAACCATTACTTAAAGTAGCATTTAGAATGCAGCATTAAAATCTAAAACCAAGGCTAACTTTAGATTTTCTATTTTTCTCTTGCTGTAGTACTTAAGTATTTGATTTTTAATTTGAACACACATCAATGCTTATAAAAGATCAGAAACTATAGAATTCTGAATAATTGGAACAGAAAACAGACTGAGGAAGAGAAAAATAATGCAAATAAACCCTAAGTTTCCTGATTTGTGTTTTTCTCAGAATCAGACAATTTAAGTTTGGAGAAGACCTGCCTCCCTATCTGTTCCTGTTCTCTGTGTAAGCTACCACCTTCTTTACTTGTTGCAAGTTTCTAGTAAACAGTTTTCCCTGTTTTGCTGAACTTGATAGAGAATGCCTGAAAGCACGTAAGTTCCCAAGAAAAGAAAAAGACATTTTATTATCTATATTCTGTTTTACACTTTACTAAATTGTTTACCTCACTGCCTTCTCATTGTCTTCAGGAATGAATTTTTGACTTTTATAAATATCATGTTTATCTGTGCAGGCGGGGGTTCTCACCACACTGCTGCACCCCTGCTTTTTTTAAATCAGTGTGGATACATTTATCAACCGAGCTAATGAGGGAGCTAAACATTGGGTTAAAGATGTGTTTAAATGACAAGTGTGTCAGAGGCAGGCTCTGTGGTCTTGGACTGTAGGAGGTTCCCCAGCCAGTGGGGGCAAACCTGGCTGTCCTGGCACTGAGCGGAGGCATAACACGCTGAGGAGCAGGGGGGATGTTTCTTCCCAACTCTTTCTAGGCCAGTTCTTGACATCCCACACAGTGCAGCCTGAGCGTGCTGGGTAGCTAAAATGGTGTTCCTTCCAGCTCCAGGTTTGTCCACTTTTATCCAAGGCATTGGGACTCAAGTTCAGCAGGAAATGGGGCTTCCAGTTTCTAACATTTCAAACATTTTTAGATATTTTGAGGATCACTGCTGTGGTCTGGGGTGTCCTGCAGTAGCAATGAATAATGATGTCATTTGGTCACTCTCCCTGCATGTCACAGTTTCTCTTTTACTCTCTCTCTTCTTCATTTTTTTTTTTTTTTACATAAATCCCAACTTCCATTCCTGGTAAAATCCAAAGAATAGCTCAGGAACCAGTCTCCAGAGCTTGATGAACGAGTATGGTTTATGTGTTCATTCCCTCAGTATTTTGATGGCCCCATTGACATTTTGGGCTCTTCATGCTGCTGAATCAACATGCAAACAAGGAGCTTACTCTTTGCTTGGGTGATTGATCCTGGTGACTAAGAGGAAGTTGGATTGCTGCTTCACAGCGGGGACCGGAAGGGTTATGTCTGGATTCTAGGGGATCCTCTGAGCGCCTTTTCATGCTTCTGTACCAAACAGCAAAAGTTGATGGACAGTGACAGCAACCAAGAGAAGGCGGCACCATCATGGCATGAGGTTTGTGTCATCCTAGCAGGTAAAGAACCAAATTAACTGAGGAGCTGATGGAAAAGAAAACATGGGCCAGGGAGTAGAGAAAATAATTATAAATGTGTCCTACAGCCTCATGACCATTTACAGAAACAAGGACTGTAGCAGGCATGTGTTTTTCTCCCTTGTCTATTGTGACATGTGGCGGACATGCTATTTTCTTCCTTTTCCTTTCCTGTTATTTTATAGAAGAATTATTGCATTGGATTATGATAAAGTTTAGTGTTTAGGGTACAGTGTATTCCAGTGGGACTGTGCATGACTGAGTTATAAGAACAGTTAACGTCGCTCAGGGATGAAGGCATCGACTATTGGGACTTTGTGTTTCCTCTTTTTGGGAAGAGAGTGACAAACTTTATTTTATGAAGGGTGGTTTCATCTTGTCAGAGAAAAGCATACAGACTTCCTCGCTCTATCAAAGTTCAAATATATGTCCAAGGGGGTGTCATGTGTGTAAAGAAAAGGTTAAAACGTGCTGCATGCGAAGCTCCGGTCTCTCCTCCAGTTCACCTTTCTAAGCTCTGCTCTGCGGTGCTGGGGCTGGCACACAGCACAACACTTTTCTGCTTTGTCAGCTGGCTTCTGCCAGTAAGGGGTCCCAGAGACTAGCTGGGGGGCAGGACGAAGGAGAAGAGGTTTGCTCCTTCCTCCTCCTGCAGCATCCCCCAGAATCAGGCTCACGAGTCCTCTCTGCAGTCACAGCGCAGGCAGGAAGCAGGTCTCTCAACTCAGGTCTGAGTCTCAGCTCAATGGGACCCTGCCCCAAGCACCAGTGAATAGTGCTCCCTGCTCAGAGCCCTGAGTCCCAGCTGCACGAGCCTTTCCTGAGTTCCTGAAGGGTCTCCACAGCCCTGTGTTCAGAAGTCTCAGTCCACCTCTGCAGGGACTTCTCTGAGCTTAACTACTTTCTTCTTCTCCTGGCTCTCCTTTCTGCAGTTACTGTGTCCGTGTTAGCTCAGGGATCCCCTTCTGCTGTTTAGTGCTCTGACACTTGTTTAACCTGTTGCCTGTATTATATTATAGCATCTCTGTTGAAATATAATTTCTGTATTCCTGATTGGACTCTGCTTGAAAAAAATATAAAAGATAACTGCTATAAAGTCTTTCATTCGGAAAAGAACAGAATGATAAGCAACCCCAAGGGGTCAGGGATTCAAAGCACGTACCATACCCCTCTGGAAAGGAAAACAGGGCTCCTCACACTGGCAATGGAGTGAGTTCCTTGGCCAACATACCTTCAACTCTGCCGTCTGGAATATTTCCCAGTCCATTTTCCTAGGAATGAATTAGGGGTTGTCTACTTCCTCTTAGTGAGTGTTTGGGGGCACGGTGATTTCATCAGGGAATTAGCAATCCAGGACTTCATTAGTTAGCCTTTGTCTTTCTCTAAACACAAAGTTCCCTAATGATCTTGGACAAATTTTGATCTATTTTATACACTTAATTCCAAAGGCTAGTAAGGAAAACTACAGCTATTGTGGGTCAGAGTCTTTGAGCCTAGAATCTGGCATGGGCCTTGGTTCTCTTATTATTAGAAAGTGTGTATTAAGTATATCCTGGGTAGTGGAAATACAAAAGCGAGTGACATGCAATCCTTGTTTTAGACAATCTCACAGCTGATGAGAGGGGAGACTGGGCTGTTTAATTCCAGTAGTTCTGGTTGCAACACGAAGGAGAGAGGGAAGCAGTGGAAAACACCACTGTCTCTGCGTGGAGCACTAAGGAGACACTTCAATCTCAGCGAGGCAGAGAAGACTGCCTAGTGGAGTGACACTTGAGCCGACAGTAAGACCAGAGGGACGAGGAAACCTCCATGTGATGGAAAGTCAGAGAAATGTTACAGGTAATAACCACTCCACAGAACTGGGCAAAGGGAGGAGTCTACTTTTTTGTATAAAACCCAAAAGAAAACTAGCTCAAGTCCATACACATCAGATTAGCCAAACATTCAGTATCTCCCCCTTTCAGTTCCTCACTTTACTAAACTTTCTAAAACTCCAGAGCCTGCACAGTCCAACAGGAGGTGATCACTCTGACTTCAACACCCGAGAGAGAAGAGCCTGGGGTCTGATCAGGGTGTTAATGCTTTTGCTTCTTGCTGCCACTTGGTGACACTGTTGACAACTGCACCTACATGGTCCACAAAAGATGACGATAGACCAGAGACCTGTTGCTGTGGATCTTAAAATCTGCAAAATCCACATCTTCAGAACAAGCTTCAGTGGAATGAGCAGTGCCCAGGCCCACAGTGTGGGAAATTGACCCCAGCATCATTCTCTGAGATGACAGCCATTGCAGGAGCGCGATGTCAGGATTAAACCACACATTGATGCCCTGCAGACCGGGAATGTCTCATCTCTTTTCCTCTCTAAGAACTCATACACCAGGGTCAGGCAGCTTTTCTTTTGCAATCCTGGAAATAGATGATTTTTTTCTTCCCATCCTTTCTTAGACAATCAGGATAGCTGCCTACTTCATCGTGGCCTCCTCATCTCCAAGTGTGCACATAGAGCGATATATACACTATGTACGCCCCCTTTGGATTGGGAGTACTGTGTTCAGTGCCTAAAGATCAAAGTGACTTCCCACTCCCTTTTTCAGAGAAAAGAAAAAAATCCAAGTTAAATCTTCATCAGGACATTCCCCACAGAAACATTATAGGGACTGAAAGTGCCTAAAGATCAAAGTGACTTCCCAATCCCTTTTTCAGAGAAAAGAAAAAAAATCCAAGTTAAATCTTCATCAGGACATTCCCCACAGAAACATTATAGGGACTGAAAATAGTTTATGTGAATGGAATACAGCTATTTTTGGGGGGATAGTAAAATATGAGATAGTGAAAAGTGGGACAGCAGAGATACACAGGAAGGACGCTGCTGCCGTGCTAAGCATGCTGGACTTACTTCTGAAGCAACAGAGAACCCATGAAAAATTTAAGAGAAGTGACATGAAGTATTTAAATTTTAGAAAGGCCATGCTGGCACTAGACAGGAAAACTGACTGAAGAGAGCAAGCTTGTAAAACTTTAACAGTAAACTGAACTATGACCTTAATTTTTGTCCAAAAGATTTTATTATGGTAAAATACACATAACAAAATTTATCATCTTAACCATTTTTAAGAGCACATTTCAGTGGTATTAAATACATTTAGAATGCTGTGCATCGATCACCACCATCCATCCCCATAACACTTTTCACTTTTCATCTCGTAAAACAGAAACTCTTTATCCATTAAAAAATAACTCCCCATTTCCTCTTATTCCCAGCCCCTGGTGACCACCATTCTACTCTGTCTTTATGATTTTGAAAACTCTAGGTACTTCACATAAGTGGAATCACACAGTATTTGTCTTTTTGTGACTGGCTTATTTTTCTTAGCATAATGCACTCAAGGTTCATCCGCATTGTAGAATACATAAGAATTCCATTTTTTTAAAGGCTGAATACATGTATGTATACCCAGATTTTGCTCATCCATTCACCCATCAATGGACACTTGGATTGCTCCATGTTTTTGCTATTGTGAATAATGCTGCTATGAGAAAAAATCTTCTGACAAAGAAAAGCCCTTGACCAGATGGCTTCAATGGTGAATTGTACCAATCATTTGAAGAAGAACCAATACCAATCCTTCTCAAACTTTTCCAAAAAGTTGAAGAGGAGAGTAACCTTCCTAAGTCATTCTAGGAGGCCAGCATTACCCTGATAACCAAAGCCAGACAAGGACAGTATAACAAAAGAAAGCTACAGACCAATATCCCTTATGAACATTGATGTAAGAATCCTTAACAAAATACTAGCAAACTGAATTCAACAGCATATTAAAAGGATTATACATAATAACCAAGTGTGATTTATTCCTGGAGTGCAAGGATGGTTTACCATTCAAAGATCAATCAATGTAATACAGCACATTTGCAGAGTGAAGGGGGAAAAAAAACACATGATCATCTTAATTGATTCAGAAAAAGCATTTGACAAAATTTAACACTTTTTCATGATAAAAATAATAACCTTAATTTTGTTAGTATGAGGCTTCATTAACTAAGCTAACTGGTCATGACCAAAATTTGTAAGATCATCTTCCCCCAAAGAATGTCACTGGATCTTTGAGATAGACCAATGTTTATATAGCTTATCACCATATTTTTTCTTGCAATGGGGTATTTTTTTTTTTCACTTTATTACTCTCTAAAGTTTTCCTGAAATATTTATCTATACATATTTGTTATTAAATATTTTCTTCTGAAATATAAGGAACTTAAATTATTTAATCAGCTTCTAGGAGACAGGACTGCCCATCCCTAAATAGGAAACTTAATTTTTAATTTGCTTATTTCTAAGTTTTGCTCTTTCCCCATTGTCTCTGACATTCTGCCAAAATCTGCTAATGTTTTTGTAGTATTTGTAATCATCAGAACTCCCAATAGTTCATATCTTGGAACTAGGTGGGTAAATCCAGCTGTATTGGGGGTTTGGTGAACATCTTGAACTATTTTTCAAATTGTGTTTGGGGTTCAAGGAAAACCAAAACATATTTTCATATTTTACCAAGAACATTTTTTCCTCCTGAATTTTAAAATAATGTCTATTTTAAGGGAAATTTAATCCATATGTTACTAAATTTCTTACACTTACCTCATCAAAATTGGTTCTGTAAGAGCTATTTGATGTGAAAAAAGCCTTGGGAGTTATTTTATGAGAGTTTTTTAAGAGGAGTTTTTTCTTTTTCTTCTCAGAAACAGGAAGTCAAATTTGCTAGGTGAAGATTGACTCAAGCACACCTTTTGCAAACTGTAAATTGCCTAATCAGCTAAAAGCCATGAATTTCATACACAATTTTGACTTGTCAAAACTTATGTGATCCCTAGTGATGTTAACATTAATTTTTTTTTCTTTTGCACTTCATCTTATAAGTTACCATTACTATAATACTGTCACACTTTTTAAGGACAAAAAATTTTAAAGACAAAAAAATTCTCAGTTTTAACCTAAATTTGAAATTCCCAATAGTATTCAAAACTTCTATTATACTTATCATTTATGCTGAGATCTGCTTATGTTATCAACAGTAAAGCTGGTCAACCTTTCCTTGAAAGCGCGGACACACACACACACACACACACACACACACATGCGCACACGCACACACGCACACAGAGATATATAAAAGGTAGTAACTATTTTTCTCCTATTCAGATGTTTCTTTTAAGGCACTGTTTTCCAGAGAGTTTTCAGTGAGTCACTTGCATCAGAATCGCTTACAGTACCTGTTAAAAATGAAGGTTCCAAGATTTCTTTCCAGTCCTACTGAGTCAAAATCTCTGCTTTCATGGATCAATAAAGATGCTGGGCCAAGGCTGACAATGCATCATCAAATGAAATGAAGCATTTGAAAACTCTCTGAAAACCATAATATGCTATAAAAATTCATATTTTAGGGGTCAGCCCTTGGCTTACTTGGGAGAGTGTGGTGCTCATAACACCAAGTCAAGGGTTAAGATCCCCTTACCAGTCATCTTAAAAAAAAAAAAAATACACACACACACACACACACACACACACACACACACATATATGTAAAAATAAAAAATAAAAATTCATTTAAAAATATGTATATTTTTTGATTTTTCAGCTTTATTGAGGTATTACTGACAAATAAAAGTTGTATATATTCAAGATGTACAAGTGTAATGTTTTGATAATGTATACATTGTGAAATGATCTTCACAATAAAGTTAACATATCTACATACTTAAGATCTACTCTGTTAGTGAATTTCAAGTATATGATACACTATTATTGACTTTAGTCACCATGCTGTTCATTAGGTGACATATTCATATTCATATTCATATTCATATTCATAACATATTCATCTTATAACCACAATTTTGTACCCTTTGACCAACATCTTCCCCTCACTCTCAATCCCCTTACCCCTGGTAACCACCCTTACATTTTCTGTTTCTATGAGTTCAACTTTTTTAGATTCCACATATGGTGAGATTATGCAGTGCTTGTCTTCCTGCGTCTGGCTTATTTTATTTAGTATGATGTCCTCCAGGTTCATCCATGTTGCCACAAATGGCAGGATTTCCTTATTTTTTAAGGCTGAATAATATTTCATTGTGTATGTGATCTCTGTTTCACAATTTCTCTATCCATTCACCCACTGACAGACACTCAGGTTGTTTCCATATCTTAGCTATTGTGAATAATGCTATAATAAATATGGGAATGCGGATATCTCCTTGACTTACTGATTTCAAATCTTTGGATACAAACCCAGAAGTTCGATTGCTGGGTTATATGTAGTTCTATTTTTAGGGTTTTGAGGAACCCCCATACTGTTTCCCATAATGGCTGTTTCAATTTACATCGTCACCAAAGTGTCCCCTTTCCTCCACATCCTCACCAATACTTATCTTTTGACTTTTTGATAATAGCCATCTTAATGAGTATGAAGTGATACCTCACTGTGATTTTAATTTGCATTTCCCTGATGATTAGCATTTTGAGCACCTTTTCTTATTGGCCATTTATAGGTCTACCTTGGAAAAATGTCTGTTCAGATATTTTGCCCATTTTTTAATTGGGTTATTTGTTTTTCTTGCTAATGAGTTGCATAAATTCTTTATATATTTTGGATATTAACTCCTTATTGGATATATGGCTTGCCTATTCCATGGATTGCCTTTTCATTTTGTTATTTGTTTCCTTTGTTGTGTAGAAACTTCATTTGATAGAGTCTCACTTGTTTATTTTTGCTTTTGTTATCTGGGCTTTTGGTGTTATATCCCCAAAATCATTGCCAAGACCAACGTTGTGAAGATTTTCCCCTATGTTTTCTGCTAGGAGTTTTATGGCTGCAGGTCTTACATTTAAATCTTCAGTGCATTTTGAGTTGATTTTTGTGTATGGTGTAAGATAAAGATCCAATTTTATTTTATTTTTTTGCATGTGGATATTCAGTTTTTCCAGCACCATTTATTGAGGAGACTATCCTTTCCCCATTGTGTATTCTTGGCATCTTTGTCAAAGATTAGTTAATTGTATATGGGTGGGTCTATTTCTGGGGTTTCTATTCTGTTTCATCCATCTATGTATCTGTTTTTATGTCAGTACCATTCTGTTTTGATTACTACATCTTGGTAATATAATTTGAAATCAGGAAGTGTTATGCCTCCTGCATTGTTCTTTTAGTTAACATCTATTGAGTATCTATTATATACAAAGAAATAGAAAAATCAACTATTACTGAGTGCCTGCTGTAAGCCAGTCAGTGTACAAATACATCAACTCATTTCAAGTCCCCAAATCACTGTAGGACAGGTATTACTTTTTCAACTTTACAAAGGGGAAAGAGTGTGGCAAAGAGAATTAGTTGCCTACACAGAATCCATCCTCTCTTTCTTTTGATTAACAGAGTACAGATTTTCTCAGAGGTGATGATGCACCCCCTGTAATACCTGTATTTTCTAGCCTACTCATGTATCGGTGTGGTCCTTTGGCACAGTTCTAGTCAGTTTGATGGCTATAAGGGCATGCTGGGTAGGCTTTCTGGAAAAGCCAATAAAGTGATGGCGTTTTTCTTTAGCACTAGCCATTTTCACTTAGCCATTCCCTTTCTTGCTTGAATTTGGGTGTGCTGCTGGAAGTGGAGTAGCCACCTGTGACTGCAAAGTAACCAACATGAGGATGGAAGCCACACTTTAAGAATGGCTTTTGTCACATGAGAAAAATAAAACCTTTTATTTGTTTAAGACAAAGCCTAACACAATCCTAACTGATACACTAAGGTTAAGTAGTTTGTTCCTGGTGACCCACAACTCAATTTTAGAGGTAAAAAATGAACTCCTTTCCACTCATTCAAAGCCCATGCTCTTTCACTTATGTTTTTTTCTATGCTGTCATTTTCCAAGGGTCAGAGCACAAGGCTCTATACTAGATGGTACGAAGGCTTGTAAACATGAATGAGACAGGGTGGTGAGCTCTGCCTTCCAAAAATGTACAGACAGGCAAGATGAGGCATAGCCACAATAACCTGCAATGCTGAATGGAAAAAGAGATGCTGGAGGAGAGAGACCAGTAAAGCGTGACTGTAGTGTTATCATTATTAATAACTGTTAGGACCATTATCAGTAGTAGTAGACATAGTGATAAAATTTCTGGTGAGTAAGCTGTCCCTTCAGTGCCTCCTTTGGAGAGCTCTGGAGGGCCCACAAGTAAACCGTGAGAAGAAGAGCTGCTCTCTTCTCTGACCCAGCCTCTCCCCTCCAGGTACAAGTTCAGCCCAACCCCACCTGAGGTCCTGTGTGTGCTTTGCCTGCTGTTAGATGTGGGGCAAAAAGTTCCAGAAGCCCTGGAAAAATGGATAAGGTGCCAGTAAAATGCTTTAGAAGAAAGAGTAGGAGAGCCCTTGTTGCCATTTCCCAGGCACAGTGCTCTTGAAGTTGCACACAGAACCGGGCCACAGAACCCTCTCAGGTGCTCACTTGGTGCTGGACACTCCCAGCCCCAGGCCTGCCCAGGTGTGGCCTCCCCCAGGGGAGGAGAGACCTCACCACTCCCCCAACACCCAAAATGATGTGCTAAGTATTTTTTGCTATTCTTTTGAGGGGGAAGAGGAAAGGAGAGGCAAAGACAGCCTGGGGTGAAGGATGTGCTTGACCTAAAGAAGCAGGAAAGGAATACTTGGGGCCACTGGCAGAATTTCAAAGCGAAGTTTATCCTTGTTGTCTTCCCACTCATTCTCCTATGCCCCCTGACCTTGTTCACCTCCCCCAGCACCCCTCAGAAGCCCGGGGCCCTCCCTATCCCTGCGGTACTGCAATGGGTCATTCTCTGCGACTCCCCAGGGCACCACCTTTGGGAAGGCACCTTTCCCAAACTGTCCAATGTACTGACATTTAACTCTTCCTCTTTCTCCTCATCACAAATCTCTTCCTTTCAGAGCAGTTCAGCAAGTGTACAGTAATCAAAACGATAAGATTTATTTGCACCAAAGTTAGAACAATTGATTCCACTGTAAACTCCCAAGGCTTTTCCTGGTTCATACAATATATATTTTTAATGTACAGAATTCAAAA
>NW_007730054.1:288199-289698 GCF_000696425.1 Galeopterus variegatus
CAGGGCACCACCTTTGGGAAGGCACCTTTCCCAAACTGTCCAATGTACTGACATTTAACTCCTCCTCTTTCTCCTCATCACAAATCTCTTCCTTTCAGAGCAGTTCAGCAAGTGTACAGTAATCAAAACAATAAGATTTATTTGCACCAAAGTTAGAACAATTGATTCCACTGTAAACTCCCAAGGCTTTTCCTGGTTCATACAATATATATTTTTAATGTACAGAATTCAAAATACTACTGGTGGAAGATTTTTTAGTGGTAAAATTGCCTGTTATTAAACGTGTTTTAGTTATTTAGCCAACTCCATTTTTAGTTGAGGATTAGATAAAATACAGGGAAGAAGAAATGCACAGAACCAGGCACAGAATAGGTTCCTAAGAAATGTTTGTGATCATGTGTATATTCAAACTCTTGCATTAATGTGTAATGGCCTGGTGGTGTAATACTATGCATTTCTTTAACTACGAACCAGATTAAATTCATTTAAGCCTTTTACCTTATTTAAAATCTGTATTAGGAGCCTACTATATCCAAAATACTATGTTAGGTTCTGAAAAGAGATTGACAGAAAGATGAGAAAGACACGGTGACCACCTTCAAGGAACTCTGGTGCAGTGGGGACGCAAGCCCACGAGCAGATGATATAAAGATCAGGGTGGGTGTGGGATGGGACAAGAATGCCACTGCTGTGCTGAAGTTGGAATATATCAGACTCCCAGTTCCAAAGTAGAATATTTGTGCTACTTATAAATATTATTCCATAAGAACAGACTGATGGCCAATGTAGGATCTATGGATTATAGCATCAAACATGGTTCATGCATGTCTGCACTTTACCATTTTTTCAGGTGACTCTGTTACTGTTGGGAAAATAGAATAGTTTAATCAGGGCCCCTGGCTTTGGGTCCGGTTGGGGGTGATGTGGCACATTCTTTGTAAATAAGTTGTGTGTGGGTGGGGTTACTGTGCATGCGTGGTGCCGCCACCTTGACTGGTGTCTACTGCCTCAGGCGTCCACCATGCACAGCCATGCTCTCGGACCTATGGCTCCAAGGACCTTTTGGCTGGTTACCTAGCTCATAGACCTAAGTGTGAGGTGTCTGGTGACCCAGCCTGGCGTGTGAAGGGTTTGTGACCCAGGCTGTGAATGGGTTTGAGGAGTCTGTGAGCTCCAGACCCAGCCCTAGCTCGACAATTGGCCCAGTCAGCAGAATTACGGGCAAGTAAAAGAGCACGACAGTTACCTTTTCCCACTCCTTGTCTTTCATTCTGTGACTGATAGAGAAAGGTTGTGGTTGGGCACAAACTCCATGTTCAGGTCTAGGGAGGAAGAAACAACTCTTAGACTAGAAAAGTAAGGAAGGAGCATTCTCTGCAATAATTTGATCTGACGGAAAAAGACTACAGGGTGGGTAACACACAATAAATAAGCAAAAATAGTAGGAAAAGATAAGCCAAAACAATCAAAGCTGATGTTTAATATCTCTCACTACATGC